>NW_004955648.1:72477-87137 GCF_000276665.1 Chinchilla lanigera
GTGTGTGTGTGTCCATGTGTGTCTGTGTATGTCTGTGTCACAACAGCTTCCATACCTACTTCAATTAGATTCAAGGGCAAACTTGAGCTGGTGTGATCCACATGTACACATCCTGTCACAGGGCAAATCCTGAGGGTCACATGCACAAGCAGGTTTTACAAAGCATGAATAACTACCATTGGAGGGCTGAGGGAACCTCACTATCCGGGACTGCAACCCAAGAGTATAAGTTCTACCTATATGTGCATGGCCCTCTCTACTCGTGTTGCATCTCTGAGTAGTTGAGACTCCTTAACAAATCACAGAGAACAAGGTAAACTGGATGAAGGAGAAATATGGCATTTACTGATTTATATTAAAAAACACTCAAGTTCATGGCTAGTTTCAACCTTTGGTGGACTGCTAAGTGCCCTTGACATACTTCCATCCCTGTGTACATGCGTGCGGGGTGTTTTTTAGCATCACTAGATTCTTCTTTCTCATCTTGCGTATGCCTTGCCTCAACCTTGGCAGAGGTCATTTCTCCTATCCTGTTCTGGGACTCAGAATGGAGTGTGCTGTGCCTTGCGAGTCCCAGAAGGCTCTAAGAATCCAATGCTTGAGCTGCAGATGCTGATGGCCATTCCTCCTGGGGTATGGACATGATCATGCTTCCTAAGTGCCCAAGCTTTCCTCCAGAATCATCAAGCACAGCTCCACAGAGGAGTCACGGGACCAAGAGAAAACATGCGTGTCCTGGGAACACATTGCGGGGAGGAGGGGCAGAGGTCTACAGTGAAGAGTGGAGGCAGGGACACATGCAAGTAGCTGAAAATGGTCCCGTAAAGGTTTGCTCTGGAAGGACAAAGACACTTCAGACATGCGGGGCCAATGGGAATTCCCACATCACCTGGAGACCCTGTCATCTCTTTGCTCTCTGCTATCCAGTAGAGGAGGCATTGTTGTATCTCGACCTTCATTAGTATTTAGCTTAGTGTAACAATTACACTGATAAAGTGACAGCAACTGGGAGAAAACATACAAATTCATTTCATACATTTGTTAAATGACATAGCAGTACTGGTGAGGGTATGAGGACCAAACATTTGTGCACTGAATGTGGCAAAATGTAGTGAGTTTTAAAACAGAAGTAACTGGACTGTGTGAAAGGTAGGAAATATAAGTGATTTGAATGTGCTCTGTACAGAATTCCCTTGGCTCAAATTCTGGTCATTAATGATAGTGGGAATCTCCTTCCAGATTAGGGAGGACATCAGTAACTTGAAAATTTCATCTGTTTCCTTTAAAGCACAGTGGGAAGGTCAGAATGAACTTTCACTTGCTCTGATTCAAATGCCCTTAAATGAAATTAATCAGCTTGCTAGAGTGGCATATATTGGGGTGGCTTATTCTTACCTCTTTCATTTATTTCATGAGAAGAGAGAAAGGCAGGATTCAGGCAGTGCTGAGGGCAAGGGAAATCACAGTGACAAAATCATCTCTCATTCCTGACATCCTAGAAATTAAACATAGTCCATCTCCAGGACCAAGCTGCTGCTACATAAAACTGAACACTCTAAAAAGACAAGGAAACTAAGTTTGCTTCATACCCAGATTAATGGCATCTGTGTTCATTAATCATGATGTTTTAACTTTAATGGATTAAGAAATGTCTGGCACATTAGGAAAACACTGCTCTGGGTCTGTCTGGATGATTCAGATATAGTACAGCAAACTGAGGGGGGATGAGCCTGCACAAATGTGGATACCTAAAATCAATAGGACTGTAGCCTGGATAGAATAATAAAGGGAAAAGAGGAATAAATGTGCCCTTTTTGGAAGAGTTCCAGTCATCATCACCTCTTTTCCACATGTGTCTCCAGGTTTTTCACCCTTTCTGTGTAGACTTGCACTGGCAAATCTACAGTGAGATTCCAGACTTTCAACCATGGAGTGGTGATCCATCCTCAATCCTTCTTGTTCTGTGCTTTCCAGCTTCTTGGCTGAGCAGCTAGTAAGTCTGACCATCTTTCTCCTTTTCTTTTCTCATATTTTTATTTTTTGATACTGGGAATCAAACTCAGGATCTTGCACTTGCCAGGCAGGCACTGCACCACTGAGCTACATCCCCAACCCCTCTCCTTTTAAAAGAGAGCAAAAGTTATGTATTTTACCATATCAAAATATTCCACTCCAGTATTCCAAGTCATTGATTGCCCCCATTCCACAGTAAGTAGAACGAATGGAGTAGACACCCTGCTTTCCTTAGAAATGGAATGAAGGGTTGATAGGAAGGAATTGTAAGACTGGCTGCTTCTTTTTGAGTTGTCCTTTGCATAGTTACTTCCTGTCTTTGTCTAGCCTTCTGACTTATAAAGAAAACTTACCTAAGTGATTCAAAAGTTTAACTGCTAAATAATCTCAGTTTAGATTTACAGAAACTAGAACATCTGGTGACCTTCAAGTTATATCAGAATGTATATGATAATGCCTAATTGGGAGAAAAGTAATGTGCTCATCCCAGGAATTCAAGGTTGACTGCATTGTCCTAGCCAAAGGGAGAAAACAACACATGTTCTAGAGGGCAAAGATCACACCCACCACACAATTGCCCAGCCTATTGTCCTGCTAACCTCTTTTCAAACCATATAAAAGCCTTTTTATACACCTGCATTCACCAAGGTGTTTTCTTTTTTATGAATGACAGCTCACCCGTCCCATCTTATTAGGGTACTAGCCATTGAATAACTGTGACATTCTTTCCAGCAATGCCCATTTCTTCAGCACTGGATTTGAGCAGGCATGAGTCTGATAAAATGGGAGAATAACAACATAAACAGGGTAGGGTTGAGCTGTGAAAGAAGAGACATGTTGTATCAAATTGAAATACGGTGTCAGTTAATTCAAGCTAGATCCCTATGAGGAAAGGTTATTCAGTCCATCAAGAAGATATAAAAATTATAGAATAAACACCTAAAGCAATGAATTTCCAAAACATAAGAACATAAGAAGTGAATACTGAAGGAACTGATGAGTAAAGGTGCAACAGTGACCAGGGACCTCAATGCCCTACTACTAATAATGAAAAGAACAACAAGACAGAAGATGAGGAAACGAGGACTTAAACACAATAACCCAACTAAGTCTAACTTACACACACCAGATTAAACACCAAACAACAGGTAAACATGGAACATTTTTTTGGGTAGCCCCAATAGCTTTTCTGTCTTTTTATAAATTTTATTTAAATGGCCTACTTGTATAAGTTAGCATACTTTTATAGATCATTAGAAAAATCCAAGTCTTTCCCTTATAAATGAAAACATTTATAAGGTTAGGAATAACAGATTAGAAATGTAATACATGACAGAGTGGAAGCCTATGACGATCGGTACACTTGCTATGTACCTTAAGGCAAAGCATGTGACAGTGTGTTATATACATTTGCACTGTGGATAACATAATCTTAGTCTGTCATACAAAACTGACCAGTGATAGTGCTTTAATTTAAAGTGGCCATCAGCTCAGCGGCAAAAGCGCCTGCCTGGCAAGTGCAAGGTCGTGAGTTCGGTTCCCGGTACCGGAGAAAAACCAAAAAAAATAAAAAATAAAAAAATAAAGTGGCCATCAAACAGGATATTTAAACTTCAATGTATGTTTAGCATGCTAAAACCTGGAAACAATTCAGCTGAAATTCTGTAGCTCATCAGTTCAAATATTTCATGGCATCTTCCATTAAATGCAAATTTTCAATATTGTAATATTAAAATAATATTACATACTACATGCAGAAGAACAAAGTTTTCTAAATGTTCTCAATGTTTTGGAAAGTATATTAATGTTCATTTTGTCATGGGTTTCTTGTGGCTCTTCAAAATATGTTAATCTTATTAATAAGACTATGGTCTTACACAGTTTTAACAATCCATTCTCTGTTAAAAATTGAAACAAAAATAGTACGTTAAGAGTAACATAGGGGCTGGGGATTTAGCTCAACGGCAAAGCGCCTGCCTGGCAAGCGCAAGGTCGTGAGTTCGGTTCCTGGTACCGGAGAAAAACCAAAAAAAAAACAAAAAAAAAAAAAAAAAAGAGTAACATAAAGTAAAATAAATATACTGAACTCCCATGATAGGTACAACAAAATGAAACCAAATTACATAATAGTGGCAGGTTATTTATTTTAAGGAACTTTTTTTTTTTTTGAGTACCGGGAATTGAACTCAGGACCTTGCACTTGCCAGGCAGGCCCTTGTTCCACTGAGTGATATCCCTGGCCCCAAGTTTTTTTTTTTGCAGTTAGTAGAATAAGATAGATGTTGAAATGTAAACTTATTCATTTCTGTGGGGTTCCCCCATTGGTTCAAAGTGCAAAATTTTACATAGATGTTAATGTTTTACTTCTGTACATTTAACATAATTCAAAATAATCTGCAGTCTCATGAATGGCTCATCAATAATGTCATCATCACTGTATAGCAGAGAAAGCATTCATTCCTCATTAGATTTGCTAAACAATGGGAACATGAATTTTATACCTGTTTTTCTTAAATGTTGTTGAAGTTATTATTCGAAAAGTTAAAACTGCCTTCCATAAAGTTGTGTGTATATGGCACAAGTTCACACCCAAAACAATGTGAATTCCATCCAAAAGAGACTGTTTACAGTACTCAGAATAATCTGACATGGCTACTTCAATGTCTTAGAAAGTAAGGAAATACCTGAAATAAGTAAATAGACAAACCCTTATAAAGGTACATTACTATTCAAATATACCTCACCTATATAAAAGAAAATAAAGTGACAAAGAAAACTCGTCCTTTTATGGCAAGTAAGCGTGTAAACACTTCGAATCATATTATAGCTCAGTAACACAAAAATGAAAGACTATTTTCTTAAAGGCACAAAAGCATGAATACTAAATGAAGGCTTCATTTTACCAGGACAACTTTTCACTGGAATGCAGTTTTCAGCTGAACTGTGGTAAGGATTTCACTGTACCTTTGTAAGTGATACAAAATTGTACTGATATGAAATACAAATACCTATTGCTGTAACTTAACATTTAATATGCTCTATTTATTGTCTTTTCCTAGACACGAACATCTCACTAAATGATGAAAAATTGAAGATACAGTTTTTTAACAAAACAAAAATGCACATGTCAACAATTATTACTCATCTAAATTTTAATGTGAGAATTTTTTTGATGGGGTCATAAATCCTAGATAACATCATGAGACTCTCAGTTGGGAATTGTAAATCACATTATTAATCCATCTGAGAAGGAAGATTGATCTCAAGCAAGGAACACTCAAAGTCAATCCCTTATTATGGCTAAATGCAAAGTTATGTGTTTTGGATCCACCTACTGAAACCAATATAAGCACTGATTTAAAATTAAGCCACCAATTTCTGAGCTTTATGTTCAGCTTATAGGAGCTTATACAACTAAAAGCAGAAAAAGGATTATTAGATTAGATATATACTTTTGGCATATAAGAAACAGTGCTTTATTTTTTTACTTCTTGCTGGGGATGTAGGACTTCTGTCTAAAACCCATAGTATATGCCCTACAAAGAAATCTGAAAAATAAAGGAACTACTACCTTTCCAGTCTTAGAAGATTTCCAGGCACATGAAACCCTATTCAGACCAAGTGAAAATAGCATACAAGTGAGTAAGACCAAAAATCTAAGTCAGGTCACCCAGAAAAATTGTAAGTATTCAGAATTTATTTTAAAGCAAAAAAACTAACAACAACAAAATAGAGTTTCAAAAGAGGTTAGGGGCTGAGGATACAGCTCAGTGACATAAGCACCGGCCTGGCAAGCACAAGGTCCTGAATTCAATTCCCAGTACCAAACAAAACCCCAAAAAACAAAAGAGCTTAGTAAGCAAGTTACAATAATTAATACGTTGTGTATTGTTGTCTTAATAGTATATTCAGGGTACAAGATAGAGTCATGATATCTTGTTCAAACAATATTAGCACAAACCTTTTTTCAATGAACTAAGAGAAACTAGCTGGATAACTATCTTAACTATCTTGCATATAAATATATGTTATTTTTTTTCTTTTTCCCTTTCTTCCTTTCCCCTTGAGATGAAATTACTTTTGTGATCACCCAATCAAGTTATATACAACATAAATAAATACTAATTTAAACCACCACTATCAAATTATGCAACATTTAGAACATATGCCCGTGAAAAGGTAGTTGAACAGAACATTGGTAATAGAATATTAATATAAAAATATATTGACAAATATGCAATATAACCTAATAACCCACCTTCTCTAAGATAGTCATGGAAATACTGGATATAGTTAAATCTTACTTATGCTGTTACCAATGTAAAAGTATTTTCATTTGTACACATGGAATATAGCATTATTTTGCTAACATTACATGGGAACAACTCTTAATGCAATCCTAGGGATGTTTAAGATAGTCCTATCAGAGAAAAAATTAAGTTTTGTGATTTTCAATTTTCATAATTTATCTATCATCGCTTAAGCTTATACTTATCATAGCATGAAGAATTGATTAAAATTTTACTACTGTGTCACAGTCTCTTCTGTGAGATGGCAGATGTGGCTGGAACAATTATTCTCTCTGATTTTCATTTTCATTTTAATAACAATTCTAAAATCCTACCTACAAGATGTAGAGATACACTTTAGGGCGACATATTTCTAAATTTATCAACTTCTGCAAAACTTGTATTTAATAACTGTAAGTATTCATGTGAACAAACAAAGTCAAAAATTAAACTGAAGGAATGTGAAAAAAACATAGGGAAAAAATTTTGCCTAGCCATGGACAAAATGAATCTTAAAGAACTGGGGTTTTGCCACAGAATAAAGTTCTAATAACATGAAGGGATAATAAGGAATTGAACTTCAAAACTTGATACTCTTAGATGCTCAAATTCTTGCACAGTTTAAGGGAACCAATTTTAATGTACGTATAAAGGCCATCATCTAGTGTCATTTATTGCCATTCTCTTTCTGGTTTTTAAAGTAAAATCTTAGTTATAACATTTTCTATTCTGCTTATCAGTGGAACACACTAGCATCTAACTAGTAAGTAAATAAATGTTTTTCATAATGAAAAAACACACTAGGATCTAACTAGTAGGTAAATAAATGTTTTTCATAAAGAAAAAACACACTAGGATCTAACTAGTAGGTAAATAAATGTTTTTCATAAAGAAAAAGCATTATGTATCATATCCTATAAACATCTCTAGAATTTGGCCTATACTGACTTAAAGTGAGAAAAAAGGACAGCAATCAATTTTGACCATATTTTTGAGAAAGTGCTTAAGGTGGTATTATAATTAATAGGTCTAAATAATGCATAACAATTTTCATATTGACATACACATAAGCACATATATACCTGCTTCTATAAATATTAAATTATATATAGAAGTCAAACAACCTTGTGTAAACTTTTTAAAAATTTTGCCACCTGTCTCTTTCAATATATTGATTTTGAACATTTGTAGCTTTCTCTGGCGTTTCTAAGAAGACAATTGAACTGGGTACTTTGGAAATGATTTTAACAGCATGGTTTATTGAATGATTTATAATATGTCTATTATTCCATCATTTCCAGGTCTGTAACTCCTTTATAAAATTTTGTAACTGTTTTAGAAAAAGGTAGATTACTATACATATAAGCTTGATAACATTTTTGTTATGAACAATGCTAACATTATATCCTAGAGTATACTATAGAAAACAAAGACTACTGTCAGCTAAGAGAGCATTAGAGACATTGTGTATGGTGTGGATTTATTATACTCACATTCTCACATGTAGATGCATTCTCACAAAAGCTACAAATGCCCTGGCACCAATAACCAAAGTGGATAGTTCTTGTTTCAGGTTAAGGGTAAAAGATATGAAAGGTAGATACCACTACATTTATCTCCTAAAGTTTTTGTTTTGGAAATATTGTGGCACGTTAATAAAGAGCAAACAGACTTGAACGTTGGTCCCAGGCCAAATCTGATCTTTCTTGTTCGTTGATTCAACTTTAGAGAACCTCCTACTTAAATATGATGTTTACTATGACTTGAAGTAAAATCAAGAGGAAAATGAAGGAGTCCTTTTGCTACAGAAGATAATCTGTGGCAGGTGTGCTTGAAACTACATGATTTTCAAGATCCAAAATATTTCTTTTAATTTCTCCCTACATTTGTTTCATACATTCGATGGAACTTTGAATATCTCCCTTTTTTTTCTTTGTGTTCTTGCTTTTACAGATTGAGCTTCACTACCAGTTGAGTCATGGATAACAGGTTCTTGGGAGGAATAAGCTTTTGCCACTTTCTTCTGCTGCCTGGTTGGCTTATGTTTCATTTTTAGGATACTAGCATCATGTTTCACTTTGGTCTGTATAACACAGTCTTTTTCAAACTGTCTCATATCATTAAGTGGGTCCCATGGTCCAGTACCTGAAAACTTATAATGGAATTCTCCTGCAGTGGATCTAATTCAAATAAATTGCAAGTTTACTCTTTGTTTTCTATTTTCTGATCTCTGGCAGCTTGTCTTTGCCTTCCTCTAAAATATATTTCTCTTCAGTAGTTTCAGCTTGATTTTTGGCATTTATGGGTTGAGTTACCTATTGCAAGAGTTTCTCTGATTCAAAATCATCTTGGTCTTCAAATTTTACAGTGTGCCTTATTGACCTCCATTGCTTAATTCAGGTATTGGATTCCAGAAAACATCTAAATTATCAGTCATTTATCATTAATAAAAGCTTTATTATCCCAATGCCCTTCCAAAGTAGCTAGGACTGGGGCTGGGAATTTAGCTCAGTGGCACAGAACCTGGCTGGCAAGTGCAAGGTCATGAGTTCGATCCCCAGTACCGGAAAAAAAAAAAAGTAGCTAGGACTACTTTTCGGATTGAAGATTCTGTGATATTTAATTAACACAATCACTACTCCCTAGAAATGCCTTTAGTTTAAATTTAAGTATTGCATTGTATCTGGAAATTTTTTTTACAAACAATACTGACTGATCTATGAACCTCCAGTGTCACTGTGTCATAAAAACTTCTTTTACAATTAGCACATGACATTGTCATTACATGATCTTTGCCTCTATTCAAGAATTTTAACTGTGCTTTTCCTTCTAATATTGCTGATAATAAGTTTCCACAAACCTTGGACTTTGCTAGGGTACTACTACTAAGGAAAAAATTCATCTTTTCAGTTACTAACATAAGAGGCAGACAGTGGTGGTTGATGAGACTGCAATGGCAAGCAGAAACACTGAAATGACACCCAAGATTTGGAGGCAGATTTATTTACTTAGATGGGCATTGATGGGGATCATTCCAAAAATATCAGGCCCTGATCTCTGATGGTCTAGGGCTTATAGTAGATAAGCAAGCAGGAAGCACAGAGACAGAAAACTTGTCAATTGGGGATTGGTTTCTACAATGTGCATCATACTTACCAGCTATGCATCGCAGTGACCAGTCATTTCTAAGAGACAGGAACAACAGGAAGTGGAACAGGAATTATTATCTGGGCAATTAACAAACTGAAGTATACTGGCTGGGGGGCATTTTCTGCTACATTTCCACCCTCTTTTAGTGTCCCTGGCAAATCTTTGCTGGGCATGTTACATGTGATCTGCTGAGATAAGGTCCAGCTAGAATTTAGGCCTGTCTGTTTTCTAACAGTGCTCTGGCAAGGTAGTGAGGGGTTAATCTGATCTAGGAGAGTGTCCAGTGTGCCTTCGACGCTGTTCCAATTTTGGTCAAGTGTTTGATTGTTTTATTCTCTTAGGGCAACTGTCAACAGAGTTTTAGGCAGAAATCACAGCTAGCAGGGAGCAGGGAAGCAAGGACTGGGGTAAACAGCCTGAAAAGACAAAAAAAAACAAGGGGATTATATCAAAGGACACTGATTGGGATCATTCCCCAAATGTAAGGCCCTAATAAGAAATCCTGTGAACTGTGTCATCAGGCTTCAGCCATATGTGGACAGGTCAGCATCCAGAGTGATCAGAGCAGAGCTTTGAGTGTGTTGTCTCTTCAGAGTGAGCTGTCTCATCCAGGGGAATTTTTCAGCGGATCTAAGGCTGGATTTTTTGCAACTTATAGAGGTAGTTAATATGCACATGGGTTATATGTCTGTGAGTTACAAGCTGTTTTGTAACTTTTCTAAAGCTTTGTGGCCTGTATGCTGTATGTAGTTTTTATTTAATCTAGTTTTTGAGTTACCTCTGCTACAAATGCAAGCCTATTGTTGCTGCCAATGGTTGAGGGTAAGCCATATCTAGGGATGATTTTTTAGAGAAAGACCCTAAAAACTTTCATCATTTTCTCAGTATGGGTAGGGAATGGGGGGTTGGGGGTGGTGACACAGACGCTGAAGCGTGAGCTGATTGCAGGGGTATGGGTGACAGTGCAATGACTTGAGCTTGCAGAACATACAGTGGTAGCAAGTTTGGTGGCTGAGGTTGATGTTTTAGTCAATTGGAGCCCCAGAGGGGGCTTAGGTCTCTGGACCAGATTATTTTGTGTCATTGGTGGCAGGTTTTTAAATAGTAGCAGGAAGCAGTTTGCTGTGCAGATCATCCATGAAGCAGAATTTTGTCCAAAATAGTTTTGCCCAAGGTGACCACAACATATGTACCCTGTTGGACTTCATTCCTAACAGAGCTACGTCCATCCATAAACAGGGTGTACTCAGCATCTGTCAGAGGTCCACTTTATAGAATAGTTCATCCCAGTACAGTATGTGGCATCTGGACCATTAGGTTTCAGTCTAAGGTGAGCTTGTCAGCTTTCTTGATCAGAAGGACAGTGGCTGTTAGAGTATGGAGGAGCTCAAGAATTCAGATTTTATGGAGCTAGCAGCTCCAAGAAATTTCTGGAGTCTCTTTTCTTGTAACCAGTTTCTGCCAGATATTGCAGCAGAGATTTTGTGCCTTTCCAGCAGCCAACTTAGCTGTAACCTCTGGGAGGTTGAGTCCAGGTCAGTTAACCCTTGAGTCCAGAACTGTTGTCTTTGTGAAAAGGAGTTGGCTGACATGAGCAACAGAAGGCATTCTTTAGGTCCAGGCAGATATGTTAGCAAGCTGTGGGTAGCAGAAGACTGAGGCACCATATAAGGAGGGCAGCCTCAGTGGCACTGGCAGCTCAGAAATATTGAACTGGCTTTACAGGCAGGAGAGGTGTTTTTCAGCAGTTTCTCTATAAACATTTTGTGGTTTTGAAACCTCTGCATGTGTGGTTGAATTTCTAGTTGAGTCTCTCATGGCATGGAATACTGTTTGAAGCACGTGGGGGTTGCCCTGGGATGGAGTTTCACAATCAGAGGCATGTGGTAACAGTCTATCAGACTGATGTGTGGCTGGATTCATGTTTGTGCTTCCTGTAACATCTGATAGTGGAGGTTATAGTGAGGCAGTATGGTTGATGGCCAGGCCCAGAGAAGAGACTTTAGTTTATACCTCTCAGGGGAGATTTTAGGACTTCAGGGTTGTGGTTATCTGCCTCTGGCTGATGTAGACATCATCTTTCTCTCAGGAAACAGTCAAATTTGAAAGTTCAGGGTTAAATGAGATGGAGAATGACTGGCTTCGTGCAGAGGAGATGTCCTCCCAGGAAGCAAGTTTGTGCCTGGCAGAAGGGGTGAGAGGCAAGAGTCCCAGTTGCCCTAGTGATGGTAACTTTTTGACAGAGGAAACTTTTTAGGCAGAAAGTTCTGTTCCATTGCCTATCAGGAAAGTCACAGGTTTGCCCCTATCTTTTGCAATGACTGTGGGCTCTTGGGGACCCAATTTGACAGACCTTTATCTGTCCTATCTATTCAGGCCTGACAAGGCATAACTCATTTGTCAGGGCTGACAGGTCCAATTTTTCCACAGTCAAAATGTGGAAGTCAGAAGGAATTGTTAACAGTCATCTTGGGTAGGCATTAGATGATGCCATCTGACCAGGATAGCATGTAAGCAGAAGGCTCTACAGGGAGGGCCACTGTAGCTGAATGCAGGCAATGGCTAGGTGGAACCGGTTCAATTGGCTAGAAGTAGATGAGTCAGTAGTAGCAAGTGAAGCTATAGGTGCTGGCAGCAACCACAGTGGCTGACAAGGGTGCCAAGGTAGAATTCTCAGGAAGAATGGGCCTCTTTTTTTCTTTTTTCTTCAAGATGCAGGGAGCAGTTTGGTTTCATTTTTGGCCGTGTAAAAGCCCTTTTTCCTGTGGTCAGGAACTGTGGGTTTTGACTAAGTAATTCCCATTTCTTGCTCCTTACATGTGTATTGTATACCCTTGAATGATGGTGTAACAGATGAAGCATGGGTGCCCCTCAGAGAGAGCCACTCAAATGCTCACATAGCCACACCTCTCACAGGGACTTAGGCACAACTTAGCTAAGGAGGTTAGAAGGTTTACATTATACCATATGTCCATTGCCACAGAACCACAGGTGAGAGCCCAATCAGCCATGGTGACCAGTGGTTCCCAGTCTTGGTGCACAGACAGAGTAGCCTGTTGCTTATGATCTCCAGTCCACTCACTCACACATTCATTCAGCAGGCACACAGAGGTGAAATATTCCAACCCTCCTTCCTTTGAGGGTGGCCTTAGCTAACAAGAGTTAATCAAGCTCTTCTGCTTAAAGTGAGCAAAACTGACAGACTAACAAGGGTGAACCTGGGGTCTTACCTGAATCAAGCAGGCAGACAGACAGAGAGACAGACAGACAGATTGTGCTCTCCTCTCTTTGGAGTCCAATGTGAGCCACTCAAGCAGGGAACCAGGAATCTTACTCCAGACCTCTGAGGGGACTTGAGAAATCTCAAGGGTGCACCATCCCATCAGGACCTGGAGAGGCACTTGCTCCATCTGCAAGGGCCACAACTGGTGACCAAAGAGGTCAGCATGGTTGGTCTTCCCGGCTGACATACTAGATGCAATGGCAAACAGAAACACTGAAATAATACCCAGGATTTGGAGGCAGATTATTTACATCAACAGGCACTGATCTGGATCACTCCCAGAATATCAAGCCCTAATCTCTGGTGGTCTGGGGCATGTATGAGATAAGCAAGCAGGAAGTACAGAGGCAGAATGGCCTGTCAATTGGGAATTGGTTTATACAGCGTGCATCATAGTGACCAGCTATTTCTAAGAGACAGGAGCAAAAGGAACTGGAACAGGAACTATTATCTGGCTGGGAGGGGCATTTTCTACTTCAAGCCACCTGTTCAGTAATATAAAAGTTTTGATATTTATTTTGGGATGTATCCATAATCAATGCAAAGTCTTACAAAGTATAAGATTATATGTTTCTTCAGCTCCTTTGTCTTTTTGTACAATCCTGAGAAATACCATTTCACCACCTTCTTCAAATGAAAATAAGGAATTTTTAAGAGCAGCTTCAGACAAGACGTCTGCATGATGTCAGTAGTCTGAAAGTTTCTCCAGGAAAGAATAAGATTCCAAAATAAATGTAGGAAGAATAACCCTGGAGAAGTCCATTCCCAGATGGACTTGTTTCAGCAGTGTCCAGATAAGGCTTCTATTTTCTTCAGATACAGTTTGTTTCTGAAAATCCTCACTTTCCTCTCCAAGTTCTTCATGGCTCTGTTCAGTGTAAGTGGCCTCTTTTAAAGGTTCAGTAGGGTCAGGTTTGACATATGAGTCATCTTTCTTTTCCAATATATCACTTTCTTCACTTTTTCCCATCCTCTCTTTGTCTAACTCATCATGTTCTTGATCATTTTCTTTGTCAGATTTATCAGAATACATATCTTGGTCCTTAAAATGCTGTAATTCAATTTCACTGTCATTTAACTGGAAGATGTCACCATTGTGGAAATTGTTAGCACATAATAAGCTATATAAAGTCATATGTGTGTTCCCTGATGAAATGTTCAGGTCTTGTTCTGACCCTTCCCTGATCTTTGTACATTTGAAAAAACTAGAGCATTTCAAAGTCAACACCAAAGCATCCATCCAACACCTTCTGTCTGATTCTGATATAGCTTGAATGGTCAAATAGCTGCTAAGTAGATTGCTCCAAATAGTGGTAAAGTTTGAAAGAAATGTTATCCTTTCCTGATGGTCATGCAACGAATTCACAAGAATTCACCTGGACAGTTCCAACCCATTGACCAGTCTTTTGGGTTTTATACATCAGTAATACCCCATGTTTCAATGCACATCACAATTTGATCAAGCTTTTTAGAGTACCATGAATCTTTAACCAATCAGCCATAAAAATAACAGTAGGATTTGTCATTGTACTGAGCAACTCCTTTGTCATGGCTTTTTTCTTCTAGGTAATTTTTCTTTTGAATCCTAAGAGATTCTTTTATTGTGAGCTTACTTGAACTTCAATGTCTTTTTCTTGACCCTCATAAAGTTTAGATTTATGCTTGCTCTTTGAAATAGAAAGTAAAGATTCATCTTTATTCTGAGAAATATCTTCTCTCCTCCTTTCAAAACCACGAAAGGAGGAATTGCTTTGATTCATGGAGGAAATTGACTTTGAGGTTTTCTTTTATTTGGGAACCACATGAGTATGAGGAATTACTGGACTGAGAGATGGCCTTTAGAAATCTTTGGCTTGTGTTGTATAGGCTTATTCCTCTTTTTTTTTTTTTTTTTTTTTTTTGGTTTTTCTCCGGTACCGGGAACT
>NW_004955648.1:89779-92343 GCF_000276665.1 Chinchilla lanigera
TATATATAACGGAATATTACTCAGCTGTAAAGAAAGATAAACTCGAGGCTTTTGTAAGTAAATGGTCACAACTAGAGACCATACTGATAAGTGAAATAAATCAAGCACCGCATTGTTTCACTAGTGTAAAACCTGAAAGAGTAAACTCGGAGGTATGATAGACATTGTGAAATGATAGGAAATACCACATTTTCTTTATCCATTTTCTATTGCTTACATGATTTAGCTATTATGAATTATGCTGTGGTAAACATAGGTATGCACGAATCACTGTTGTATGATATCTTTACTTCTTTATGAAAGATACCTACAACGGTGTTATGGTTTGTGTCTGTGTGTCCCCCCGAAGCCTCATGCAGCCATGGGGCAGGCTTTTAGAGTTTGTTTGTTTTTTTTTTCTTTTTGGTTTTCTTCTCCAGTACCGGGAACCAAACTCATGACCTTGCGCTTGCCAGGCAGGCGCTTTTGCCACTGAGCTAAATCCCCAGCCCCTAGAGTTTGATTATGGGTGTGAGAGCTACACCCGCCCTGGGGTGGATAGTTTGCATATGTAAGGGAGAGCAAGAAGGTACTTCTGGCCATTTCCTCCCTTGTGTGTTTTTTTACTGCTTTGGCTGTGTTCTGCCGCCATGAGCTGTAGCTCTCTGCCATCTGCCAGTCTGCCTTGTAATCTGCCAAGTATGGACTGAAACCTCCACAAACTGTATGTGAAATAAACCTTTCCTTCCTTAATTTTGGGCATCAGGTATTTTGTCCCAGCAATGAGAGAAAAGTAACCAAGACAAATGGGAATATCTAGGTCAAACTGAATTTTTATTTGTAGTTTTTGAGGGATCTCCATGCTGATTTTTATGGTAGTCCTACCAGTTCACACTTCCACCAACAATGAAGAAATATTCCTCCTCCCCCCACAATGTCTCTAGTATTTATTATTGGTTGATGTCTTCCAGAATCCTCACTTTGTAAACATCCTCATCCTGTGCAAGAGGAAGGCATGGAGATGGTGTGAGAGTTGCACCAGCCCTAGGAGGGGTAGCCTGCTTACAAAATAAGGGAAGAAAAGAGGCTTGCTCTCCCTTTTTGCTGTTGTTGCTTTTGCTGTCTTCTACCACCTTGAACTGTTTCCCCTTACCAGCCACACTGCCTTGTAACCAGCTGATTATGGAGTGAAACCTGCACAAACTGTGAGCTAAATAAACCTTTCCTTCCTTAACTTTGGGTGTCGGGTATTTTGTCCCAGCAACAAGAGAAAAGTAACTAAGACCGTTGTTTTAATTTAATTTGTATTTCACAAATTGCCAGTGATGTTGAACACTTTTTCATGTGCTTGTTAGTCAGTTTATACTTCTTCATCTGAGAAGTGTCAATTCCCGACAGATGTTAATTTTTGATTGAATTTTCCAGTGTGGAGGGATAAATATTTGAGTTCCTTGTATGTTCTAGAGAATAGTATCTGTTGGAGGCATAGCTGTTGAAATTTTTTTAACAACTGGCAAAAATTCTACACATTGTCTAATAACACTGTCAGAGGTTTCCTCTGTTGTACAAAAGGTTTTGACTTAATGTGATCACATTTGTTGATGTTTGATATTATTTCTTGTGTAATAATGATTCTTTTCAGTACATATTTGCCTGTACCTATGTCTTCAAAATTTTTACCTATATTCTCTTCCACTAGATTAAATGTTTCTGTTTTAATATTTAAATGTTTGATCCATTTTATTTTAATTTAGTGCATGGTGAGAGAGATGGGTCTATGTTCAATCTTCAGCATGTGGACATCCAGTTTTTCCAGCCTCATTTGTTAAAGAAGCACTCTTTACTTCAGTTAAATAATTTGAATCGTTTGGCAAATATAAGGTAGCTAAGTGTGTCTGGAGTTGTTTTTCTATCCTTTATTCTGTTTCATTATTTCAAGCCTCTTTTTTGCCAATACTATACACTTTTTTTGTCATTGTAGCTTTGTAGTATATGTTGAGTCTGGGATAGTGATGCTTCCTGCCTTGATCTTATTTTCAAGAATTGCTTTGGCTATTCTAGTTCTCTTCTGATTTCACATGACTTTTATGACAGAGTAGTACTCCATTGTATATAATTACCACATTTTTTTACCCATTTTTAGGATTGCTTTCTCTGGTTCTGACTCTCTCCTATGCCTCTCTCTTGCACACTCACTGTCGTAACATAACCCTGGGATGCTTGAGTTGAACTTCTTCAGCAGTTAGTCTGAGTCCCAGGCTCCAATATTTACTCCCACCCGGGAATGGCTCTCTCCAGGGGCTATGGAGGGCACTTGCACTGGAGCCACTCACCAGATGTTTCAGGTCACAACATTCCCTGGTCCTTGCCGCTGCGGTGTTACACTTTGAATCCCTCTGGGGTCCCTGCTTTCACTTTGACTCCAGAGATTCAGGCTTCCTTTCTCAACGACCTTGAGCTAGGAAGCAGGGAGCAAGTGCACATTGTCCCTTCCCTTCTCTGTAATGTGAGCGATCTCTTCCATTTCTCTTTAGATTTCAATTTTCCTGTCAATTCCTTCCTGGTTCCCAGAGATCTACTACCCT
>NW_004955648.1:94613-96294 GCF_000276665.1 Chinchilla lanigera
TAATACCTTCTGTTCTAATTTTCTGTAGGGTTTTTATCATGAATGGATGTTGGACTTTGTCCAAAGCTTTTCCTGCATCTATTGAGATGGTCATGTGGATTTTGTTCTTGGTTCTATTAATATGGCATATTACAGTTCTTGATTTCCAAATGTTGTGACATCCCTATATCCCTGCATCCCTGGGATGAATCCTACTTCGTCATAGTGTGCTATCTTTTTGATGATTTATTGCATTCTATTTGTCAGTAGCATACTGAATATTTTTATATCTATGTACCTTAAGAAGATTGGCCTTAGTTCTCTTTTTTGGTTGGATCCTTCTCTGGTTTGGGTATCAAGGTAATGCTTCCAGGAATGACATTAGGAGTATTGCTTTCCTTTCAATTTCATCAAAGAGTTTGAGAAATAGTGACATTAGATATCCTTTAAAGTTCCTATAGAAGTCAATAGGGACTCCATCAGGACCTGGGCTTTTCTTCGTTGATAATTTTTTTAAATTTCCATCTATCTGTCTATTTATTTATTTATTTATTCATTCATTCATTCATTTATTGGTACTGGGAATTGAAGTCATGACCTCACTCTTACCAGGCAGACACTCTGCCAGTGAGCTGCTATGTCTCCAGTACTAGTTTTTTAAATTACTTCTTCAATTTCATTTATGGATATGGGATTACTTAGAAGTTTTTATATATTTATTTAGCTTTGGTAATTCATGTGTATCTAAGACTATGTCCATGTCTTCCGAGTTTTGCATCTTATTAGAATGCAGATTGTCAAAGTCAGTATTGATAATCTTCTGCATTGCCGCAGGATTTCTTGTGATTTTGACCTTTTCTTTCCTAATTGCATGGATTTGAGCTCCCTTTGTAGCCCAGGCTGGTCTTGAACTCACAATGATCCTCGTGCTTCAGCCTCCTGAGTGTTGGGATTACAGGCATCCACCGGCCAGCCCCGATGTGATTCTGATGGATATTCCTTACATATTATTTTTTTCTATCTGCTCATCAACAGATAAATGGAAAAAAATGTGGTACTTATATACAATGGAGTACTACTGTGCCATTAAGGAAGATAAACTTGAGTCAATTTTAATGCACCTTAAAACCATAATGTTAGGTGAATTACATCAGAAATAAATATTTAAATATTGCATTGTTTCTCTTGAGTGAGAATCCCAAAGGCTAAATAAGGAGCAAAGTAGAAGAAAGATATTGGAAAGTGGGAAGAACATGTTGAAATGGGAAGTGTTAGAAAGGAGGGTAGGAGAAAGGGAAGGAAGGGAAAGGGATGAAAAAAAACAGGAAGGAAGCAAAAATGGTTGAAGAGAGAAAACAGGATGGAAGGAAAAAAGACACATCATGTACAGATATATATCCCCTATGATGAATATCATCATTGTGTATGGCAAATATGCACTGATTAAATTTTTTTTTTGTCTTTTTGAGACAAGATCTCACTCTGCAGTTCAGGCTGGCCTTGAGCTCTCTTTGTAGCTCAGGCTGGCTTCGAGCTCACAGTGATCCTCCTGCCTCAGCCTCACAAGTGCTGGCATTACAGACGTGTGCCACCATACCTGGTACTACTTAAAATTTTAAAAAGCAAAATATCAGGGCTGTTGTTCTGATGGCAATGTTTCTGATGGTCTCAAGTCAGTCAGAGCCTGGGAGCCACCTGATCC
>NW_004955648.1:97049-98684 GCF_000276665.1 Chinchilla lanigera
GGCAGTTTTAGCGGGAATCCACCACTAGCTGGCGCCTAAGGCCGAGGCCGTCTGCGCAGGCGCTGTGGGCACCAGCTGTTGCATTGTGGGTGGGAACGTTGAGGCGCTTGGCGTTCCGCTCATTCTGTTAGCGGAACACTGGGCCTGTGGTAGCGCTCGACCTAGGCTTCGAGCGGGAGAGGTTGGTCCGCCATGGAGGCCTCTGAAAACGCCGAGGCTGGTACCAGTGGACAGGCAGACAATACTGGAGCTCTGCTTGTCCCTGAATGTGTTGGTGTCCTTGGAGGCAGTGAAGGTTCGGGAACCGAAGGCGTTGTTGCCCAAGAACGACTTCCTGACGACGGGACAGGGTCGGGTCCACTGTCGCTTGAAGACGCCGTGGCTTTGGAGGTCGACTCTGGTCTTGAAGTGGTAGACTTGTATCCTTTCTGAGGGGCGGGCTGGGGGCGTCCCGGGCCGGGCAGGGGGAGGCTGAGGAGCCCAGTGGGGCAAGAGAAGAGCAGGGGGACCCACGGGGCTGGGGGCCGCTGCCGGGGCGGTGAGCCGGCAGGAAGGGCGGGGGCCGACGAGACCCCGGACGGTGTGTGGGCGGCCTGAGGGGGCGACGGGCTGGGAGCAAGGCAGCCTCCGTCAGAGTCACCTTAACCGGCTCCCCAGCCGCCTTGTGGTGCCTTTCCGCTGTTATGTGGATGCCCGTATTGCCTACAGGAAACTGGCCTCAGGAGCGGAGTACCTTGCACCTGGAGTGCAGAGGGAGATGACAGTGAGTGGCAAAGACCTGAATATGTAAGTTCTGGGCAGCGCTGGGTTGCGGGGGCAGCGGGTGTTGGCCAGTGTCCGCCTCGTTGCCAAGCTGCAGTCTAAGGAGAGCGGGTGGTGTGCAGGGCGGGACAGGGGCGCCGTGAGCGATACGCGGAAAGATTGGGCAGAGCGGGAGACCTGAGCACTGTTGGAGTGATTTTGTTTCCCTTCTTTTTAGCCATTTATCTGCAGAAAGTTCCTACCTTCTAGAGATTTCTATCGATGCCTTGCTGAACCAGCTTTCCGAGGTGATTCCTCAGTTCAAGAAGTACAGTCCTTAGTCTCTGGATGAGCCTCAGCTGCAAAAGAGGATTCAGTTTTCTTCATCTATCCTCTAACCCTGGGAAGTCCATCTTTGCCTAGGTCAGGTTTTCCTGAGGTGCCCTCCCACTTTATTTGGGAGGACCCTATCGCTTCTTTGCAGTGTTATGTGATGCAAAAATATTTGTTCATGCTGAAAATAAAATGAAATGCTATCCCATGTCTGAATTTCTTTTCAGCATTTGGTCATATACATATCCTTGCCTGCGTCCTCAGAAGAAGAGAGCTTCTGGGATTTAGACAAGGTAACTGAGGATAATTTGGGAAATGGAAGAATATAAAAATCAATTAGCTCTTGCTGTTCAGCATTAACTACTCTCAGCATTTTGAAGCACATTTCTACTTTTCGAGTTAAATTCATACATGAAATGTATAGCAATTGCATAAATGTAAAATATTTCATTGGCAAGTTTAATATTAGATATTCCCTGAAATTTTTCAATGTTACATGCGCTTAAACTCTTTCTAAGAACTTTTCAAAGCCATGTTATTGAATAAAAGTTTTATATATAT
>NW_004955648.1:98829-106356 GCF_000276665.1 Chinchilla lanigera
GTGTGTGTGTGTGTGTGTGTGTGTGATATTTATACATTTAAGGTACTCAGTTTACCCCACTGTCCTTCCACCCCCTATGTTGGATGAGGATTCATATGGACTCCACTATATCTGTCTCTTCAGGAATAATGGTTTGAAGGTTGGGGTTATAGTTCAGTAGCACAAATACCTGCCTGGCAAGCACAAGGTCCTGAGTTCAGTTCCCAAAACCATAAAAGGAAAAGGAGTAGTGGTTTGCTTAACATTGACTCCAGTCATACAGACACATTGATTTACTTTTCTGCTTACTAATTGGAGGCTCTGGATCTACAGTACAAAATCTCTCCCCAAGAATGGTGTCTTCCCACCAGAATGCTGGTTTCCTCACACCTTTGTCACTGGGTTTTTTCCTGGTATGAAAACAAACAAACAGAAAACCAACAAAATTAGTTCCTTACCTCACTGGATGAGAGCAACCAAGCCAGAAACACTGGGAAAAAATTGCAGCTTACTTTTCCTGTGTCAGATCAATGAGGAACAACGTTGGGACAATGAGTTGAATTTCTGGGGTAGGAATGGCTGCAGTGTTGGGAAAAAGTACTTAGAAGGAAAATCACCCAACAATGCACCCAGAATGCATCTGCACAGATGTAGGAAGCAAGTGTTGTGTTTGAATAAGAATGTGATGAGCATCACAGGTGGTCAGTCTGCTAAGGGTCTGTTAAGGGACTCATGGAGCAGCAAGAAATGTCCCCCTTTTATGCAGCCAGGCAGAGGCGCCCACTCCACACACATCCTCAGGAAGGACAGACTGGACAGCGCATCACTCACACATAGCTTGTCTCAGTGTACACGGTGACTGGGTGACCATATCTGCATCAGCCCATCTTGTGGGCTGAGAATCTGTGTCCTCACCCGAGTTACACATTGATGTCCTAAGCGGCCCTGTAGTTACAGGCAGAGATTTCATCTCTGAGGGTCTAGTTAAGGTTAAATGAGGCCTTGAGTTTGGTACTCTGATGCAATATGATTGTCATCCTTTTAAGAAGACAGGGCCTCTGGTGCCCTCTCAGGTCACAGGTGGGGAAAGGCCATGTGAGTACACAGCCAGAAGGTGGCTGCCAATAAGCCAAGGGCAGAGCCCTCACTAGGAAGAATTTATCGGCACTTTCATTATGGACAGATGCGTCCAGAATAGTGAGAAAGCAAATGTCTGCTGTTTGAACCACCCAGCCAGGGGTGTTTGTTATGGCTGCCTGAGCAGATGAAATACAATTTACTTTATCCAAAGGAAAGTAAATACATTTTTAATTATTATTTTTATTGGTGCATATTTGCAGTACATAATGATTGCATTCCTTGAGGAAGTTGCTACATGTACATAACACAACTTTTTTGACAGGAGTTAGTTTAGCCACATGGAGTGAGGCTTCTACCCTGCCCCAGAAAATGGAGGGTAGGAACATTATTTCCCTGTGATTTACATTTCAAAGAGATGGTTTTTAAGTCCTAGAGAAAGGCCTAACTTGGTCTTAAAGGTACCAAAAGCCCTTTTCCCTTCTTTTAGCTTTGAAAAATATTTGTATACCTTTTAGAGGCAAAGAAAGAATTTACAAGTTCCCTTAAGTAAAGGCTTTCACAAGAGGAGGAGGTGTCTCTTCTGTAGGGGGAATTAAGTCTCTTAGCCTTAATTTGCCTATATCCTTGCAATAGCTCTGTAACATATATTGTACAGTATCATGTAAACATGCTATGCTCATACCATGTCTAAGTAGGGTAGAGTTATAAAGGTTTCTACATAGATATTCAAGTGCACAAATAATAGCAGTTGCTTTCCCTTCCCTTCTAAGCTGTATCCCTATCATTCACTGATTTCTCTCCTCACGAAGGGTTGTGTGTTCTCGCTGTTTTGTATCTCTCATAGCTTCTGTTTTGATGTCAAGTCTTGCCCTTTTCCTTGACTGCTGGGAACTTCTGTATTGCTGAAGGGATCCATGAGCTGTGTTAGGGAATACTGTTAGGTGACTGGGTGAAGATTTCATCTTTTTGAGTATTGTGGGGGCCCAGAGCCGTTATCAGTGGTAGAGAAATGCTTCCACAGGGCACAGGCAAGACCTCTTGAGGGCCCTGCCAGTGCCTCTTGAAAGATGAGACTTTCATTCCTCCTCATTTCCATGGGTGGGGTCAACCACTGATCTCTTTTCTCCTGGAGAGCGGGGCAGGCTTACGCTTTATCCACGTGGGCAGATCCTTTTCCAGGCCGCATAGTTTCCTCACATGCTTGTTCTCATCTCTGGTCTGCTGAGTCCGTATGGGCCCCATCAGGGATGGGCAGGGTTTTCTCCCTCTGTGGTTCTCTCTTCTCTCGCCCTCTGATCTGAAAACATCAGCTCCATAAACTCTGAATCTTCATGTCCTAAATGCTAGGCATTTGGGGGGCTCCAGAAATCTATCTATCTAACTATCTATCTATCTATCTATCTATCTATCATCTATCTATCTATCCATCCTGTATCTTCTGTCCTCATTTCTTTTCCTTTCTTTTTTGATTTATATTGTATAAGCTCTATTTTTTCTTTTTTTTATTTTAAAGAGAGTAGAAAATGAGAAAAAAAGAACAACAGCAGCATACCAACATCACAAACATAAATGAAACAAAGGAAGAACATTGAAAGTGATACATAGAGGATGTCTTAGTTATTTTTCTCTTGTTGCTGAGACAAAGTACCTGACACCCCAAATTAAGGAAGGAAAGGTTTATTTAGCTCACAGGTTGTCCACATTTGGCTCCAAAGCAAGGTAATACATGGCAGAGGGCAACAGTTCATGGCAGCAGAAGACAGGAAAAGCAGCAATAGCAAAAAGAGAGCAACAAGCCTTTTTCCCTCTCTTATACTGTGTACAAGCTGCCTCCCCCAGGGTGGGTATTGCACTCACACAGATAACCCCAGAATTGGACCATGAGTCAGACAATCATTAACTCTAGAAACCCACCCCACGATGGCCTGAGGCTTTGGGGGAACAACTAGACACAAAACATAACAAAGGAGAATCATGTCTTCCAACACTGTTCAATCTGCTCTCCCTCCTCATTCTTCCATTATGGTCTGGTAGATTCTGTCCGTTTCTGTGCGGTGCCCTCATTCCCTTCCCAAGGAGTGTGAAAATTTACCTTGTTTTCCCCCTTTGGCTTACTTTCTATGACCACACAAAGGCATTATTTCAAACCATCTCCCTTGTCCTCCGTTGGCCTGGTTCTTCTAGTCCAATGGACTGCATAGGTGACATTCTGAGAATTAGTATTTTTTTGAGCTGGAAGCCTAAACTCGCATCATACATATTTGTTTTTACTTTGGTGTTTTCTCGTTGTTGTTAGCTGTGTTTGTTAACAGGTTTATTGAGCACAATTTCTATACTTTAAATTCTATCTGATTTTGGCCTTGAGAATTTTAGCAGGTGCACAGAGCTGGTTGCAGAAAAATCAGGAGAGGACCTGTTAATTTTATGAAAATGGAAACCTCACTGCTGGTAGGTTACTGTTTTGTGAGTATGTTTGCCATCATGATCAGCTGCTCATGCAGACCCAAGGCAATGTGTTACTCTACATGTCTTACAGGGAACCAATAAAACTCGAAACCAAGCAGCACGCTACTTTATTCACATGATTTCCAAGCTCTGCATGCACAAAGCTCCCTTCTACCAAAGCAGAGTAATTGTCTGTGATCACTGCAGTCACCAGTTCTTCTAAACACCTCAGCTGCCCTCTTCCCTGTGCTTTTCCTCTTCCCTAAAGGTGGCATCAGCTCGGAGGGTGCTAGCAAGAGGCTGCCAGGTGCTGGCAATGGGAGGAGACAGTGAAGTAACCTCCCATTCAGTGATTCTTGTCAGTTTTTCATGGTGGTAGTCCCCAACTGCAGAAGGTTGATGCCTGCAAGTGTTTATCAGAATACACTTGGGGGAGCCTGGGGACATCTTCATGGCTTTCAATGTTGGTCACAGAGACATTGTCTGTTGTGATAATGCTCAGGTCAGAGGCCATGGAGGGCAGATTCAGGGAAGGTGAGGACTGACTGTGCGGCAAGGTTCCCAGGATGCAATCTCCACTTCACAGGGCTGCACAGTTGGTTATGAGCATCAGATGTGGCGCTGAAGTGTCCTGTAGCTCGGCAACCCTGGTGGCCTTTCCCAAGAGGCAAAGCTCAGCAGTGTTTCCACCCACCGTGGTGGAGGAGTCTCACCCTGGGACTCCTCACTCAGGGAAGCTGGCATGGCAGACACGCATACTATGGAAGGAAAGAGAGCGTAAGTGTCTCTCGAGGGTCACTAGGAACAAAGCAGGCAGAAGCACACAGGACACCAGGGATGCGCGGAGGACAGAAAGGAGCCACAGCGTGAGAGTGAAAGCTCTGGAAGATGCAGGGAACTGGAGGGTTTTCAGGTTGTTATGGAAGACTCTTTCCCAGGCAGATAGAGAAAGGGGAGTGAGGTCCTCCTATTACGGAAACCTTGGAACTTTTATATTCTAGCGCATGATGTGGCAGGACATGCATCTGGGAGCAAAAGGTGTTTGAAGCACAAAGATGCCTGTACCCCAGGGAGGGACAGGTGTGAGAGCAGAGCGGGGTCACATCTGCAGAGCTGGGGCTCGCTGGGGCTCGCTGGGCCTGGCTGGGCCTCAGCTTCCGCAGCCCTGACTCCTGCTCTGCGTCTCCCTTCCTGCTGCCAACTAAGGAGCACACTTTGCCCAGCGGGCCCTTCCTTGGGGTATGGGCTGGCTCCCTCCGCAGCCCACTGTCTGTTGTCAAGAGATCCAGCCACCAAAGTGACACCCGGTGAGTCTCAAGCTAGACCTTCCAGACCCTACTTCTAGCTCTGTTTCAACTTTTAAGTCCCTCTTGTATTTCTGCACAAAAAGCGTTCACCTGTGTGCAGTCCTGTCAGAACCCCGGAGTTGTTGCTATAAGAATGCTTCTTACTTTTCTTCTTGCCAACGTGTCCTCTTTTTAAATTTTTTAATTTATGGGCAAAATAGAACAAAACAAAACAAAATAATGAGAGACAGCAATAGTTGATACATTGCATATTGTTATCTTCAAAGTAGTTACTCACACCCCAGTTACTCTTTTGTTTTGAACAATTTCTTCCCATTTCACAATATCTGTTGTGCATTTCGGTCCTTATTTACTCTTTCATTTTCTTAAATCAGGGAGACGGTACAATGTTTACATGTATGAATCTGACTTACTTCACTTATGAGTGTGGTCTCAAGTTGCATGGTGTGTCTCAGGTTTCTCCTTCTTTACGGCTGAGTGGCACTCCATTGCATAAAAAGACCACATCTTTGTTATGCATTCCTCAGTAGATGGACATGTGGGTTATTTGCAAGATCTAGCCATTACAAATTGTGCTGCTATAAATATGGGTGCACATATATGGCTGTGGAATGATACTTTTAATTCCTCTGGGAAGATACCCAGAAGGGGAACAGCTGAGTCAAATGAGACCTCTAATTCGAGCATTTTGAGGAATCTGCACACTTATTTCCACAGTGATTGCACCAGTCTGCACTACCCGCTAGGGTGGAGAAGGCTTCCTTTTTCCCCCAAGCCCTGCTAGTGTTTGTTATTGGTTGACTTCCTGAAGAGAGCCATTCTTTCTGGAGTGAAAGGAAATCTCAGTGTTGCTTTAACTTGCATCTCTCAAATCCCCAGTGATGTTGACCAGTGATGTTAATGTATTTAATTGTAATTTTTAGTTCTTCACCTAAGAGGTGTATACTCTTCTGAGATGCCCATTTTTGGACTGGGTCTTTGAATTTGGAGGATCTGACTTTTTCAGTTCTTCTATGTTCTAGATACAAGGCCTTTATCTGAGGCACAGATGGCTAAAATTTTGTGCCACTCTGTAGGTTGTCTCTTCACTCTCTTGGTGCTTTCTTTCATTGTGCAAAAGCTTTTTAATAAGGCGAGACACAGCTTGTTCATTCTCTGTAGTATTTGCTGTGCTATCAGAGTTATATTCATGAAGTCTCTGCCTACACCTATGTATTCAAGATTTCTACCTCTTTTCTCTTCCAGTAGATTTCGTGTTTCTCTTTTAACGTTACATCTTTGATCCATTTTAATTTTAGTTTAGTGCATGGTGAGGAACATGGGTCTAGTTTTACACAAGGGGCAAATACCTTCTCTGGAAGAAAGACAGCCTCTTAAAAACTGGTACTGTAAATCCTGGCTTTCCACAAGCTGAGGACTAAAACCAAAGTGTTCCTTGGCTGAAAATTTCCCTCTGATAGTCTCGTGGACTCCAGAGATGTCATCTCTGTGAGACATACCGTGGTCACTCACTCATTGTTCCCTAGGACAGCACAGGAGAGCCAAAGGGCATTTGCTCTGAGCCACGTGCTGAAATGTTAGCCCATGCTCTTCGTGGCATTTTACTGTAGGAGTTCATTCCCATCCTCTTCCTTCTAATACCTTTCTTTGAACTACAGGGCATGTGATTTAAACTGCCTATGTTGATCCTTTTGGAAAGCTGATACCAACATGACAATTTCCAACAGCAAATTTGATGTTGTAATTAAAGCCCAAAAGTGTCCAACATATCTCCAGCTTCACACCCAGGGTCTTGCCCAGGGCTGATTTACTCTGTCATTTTGTCTACTTGAAGTCAGACCAGGTACATATCCTTATGGAAAATGTGTTGTTCATGAACCAGCTCCTGTGACCCGTGTCTCCTGGGAAGGGAAACCTGCCTTCACTCCCCATACACAGCGACACTGATGCTGTATACATGTCTGCCTCATGCATCCCTTTCAGATGCTACTAGTCTGCTCCTTTTTAAAAGCGCATTAGCAGGGCCTTTTTGGTCTACTGCACAGATTGTGTCCAATGTGGGAAAGCCACATTGGGGACCAAGAAACATTCTGAACTCCTCAAGAGGAGATATTTATGGAGACCTCCCATGAAATGACTCTTCCAGGATAGCTTATTTCCTCCCCATATATTTCATCCTGTATCTTGAGCTATTTGGTATGTGCACAGAGGAAGGTACTAGATTGTCCAATGAAAACTTTTGGCAAATTTAGAGGAGTCATATTATATATAGCCATATTTGAACAACTAGGACAAGAACTGAAATATTAATGTGCAGACTCCTTACCGCATATGAAAATGACAAAATCATGGAAACAACAGATACCATTCTGTCTAATGATTTGATATGAATGGCCAAGAGACAACATATTCACAAGTGCAGATAGATCTAGTCTGTGAAGATACAGACAATCTTCAGGAAGACCTGAGATTTGATCTGAAACATGGAGAAAGTTGGTAACAAAATCACAACAATGATCCGTGAGTGATTGGCATGTACCAGGCAACAGAGAAATGCTTAGCATAAAATTCCTCTATGTCGCTAAACACAGTACATTGGCTTTTATTCATATCTACCTAACAGATGAAGACAGTGTGGCAAGGTACTACAGAACCTTGCACAGGTATTTGGGCTGGGGTTTTAGCCCTGTGACAGAGTGCTCCTCGTCTACTGTAG
>NW_004955649.1:0-1861 GCF_000276665.1 Chinchilla lanigera
TAGTCTGTCTTCAAAAGTTCAAAACAACAGGTTATCACCTGCCACCGCAGTTCTACTCTGAGTGGTATACCCAGGAGAAATGAAAACACATGGCCACACAAAAACTTGAATGCACATATTTATAGCAGTATTATTCATAATAGTCCAAAAGTGCAAATCATCAAAACATCCATCAATTTACACCTGAATGGAGAAGCAGTGCCGGGAAGCCAGGGGGAGCTGTGCCCAACCCCATGACTGGAAGTTGAAGCAGGGAGAGAAGAGTACTCTCTGTGGACTGAGGAGGAAAAGGAGTTGATGTACCATGGAACTGGGTTCCAGAAAGCACAGAGGGGAGGTTTGAGGGAGGGGATGAGGGTCACAGGCCAGTCTAAGGCTTAGCTTTAGAAGCACTGTCCACCTAGCTCCTATCATATCAAATGTTAAAATGCACCCGCAGTTCACAATAATTACAGAGACTTTTTTTGAGGTATTGGGGATTGAACCCAGGGCTTTCACACTATATATCCAGCCCTCCCCCTTGAGACAGGGTCTCACTAAATCATTAAGTTGCCCAGCATGGGTTTCAACTTGGCTTCTTTCTGCCTCAGCCTCCCAGAGTGCTAGGATTACAACCAGGTACCACCACACCCAGCTGAGACTTTGTATTGTGAAATTTTTGAAGGCATTTTTAAATATTGCTTTTTAAAGTACTTAGCTATGAATAGCTCATTTAGTTTATCTTTAGAGCATGGTTTTTTTCAATTGTCATCTGTGGTCAGTAACTCTCATACACCGAGAAAAATCAGACCTAGAATTACTTTCATGTGTCATTCATATTTTATGAATGCCAAATCTTAGTAAAGCTGACAGGATGTTTTGTAGGTATTCAATCGAATGCTTATCAACTTTGATTCAGGAGCTATGGGTTAACTTTTTATTTTCATACCTCACATTTGAAAAGGTTACACTTTGAATCAGTCCATGGAAGAATAAATAGAACGTTATACATCGTAGTTTATTTAGGCTCTTCTTGGTGATTCAGAATCACAGCATGGGGAGCTCTTGGCACCTGAGCCCCGTGAACCCCTGCACATCTGCCTGTTGTGGTTTCCCCTGGCTGGTAGCAGTCACCTCTTTTTTTTTTTTTTTTCCAAACCCAGGTCATGTGCTTGTTGTTCAAACACAGCAACTGAGCGGTGTTCTCAGCCCTATCAGCAGTCGCCTGACAACTAGTTCTGCTTGCCTCCAATGACCTTCCTTGCACGATAGATAGCTCCTCATTTGTTCCAGTTGAGGAAATAGACACAGGCATGTTAGCGTTACTGTATTCATTTATTAGTCGTTACTCCACGTGTGCAGTGCATAGTGTTCACACCCCTTGTGTGGGGTCGGTGTGGACACACACGTCTTACTTCCTTTCTTCATCCCCTTTCCCTCCGCCTACCCACCCCGTCTCTCATCAAAGCAAACTCAGAATGCAAGGCTGAGCTTTTCCATGTAATAAACTTCACGGATTTTAGTACATTGACTTTCAACTTCATGAAACTATTTCAACTATGTAGGCCTTACTTTTCAGGGCAGACGTTGCCAAAAGCCTATCATAGTTTGGGGTGGAGAGGTTCCCATCCAAGGATGTGTCCATTGCCAGATGAACAAAAATATCTGCGTCTCTCTTGAGCAGTTGCTTAGCCAAGAAGATAAAGCATCCTGCTGTCGTGTTTCATCACAGTGGCAGAAGCCAGTCATCCCTGGGCCAGAAGGGTAGGACCTGTCCACACCGTCCCTGTCCTGAGAGCGTGTAAATTGTCTCATAATCAGCTCCACCTCACCAGTCAGCTTACATTAATTGGGAAAATAAATTAACAAAACTGTATTATTT
>NW_004955649.1:2427-4318 GCF_000276665.1 Chinchilla lanigera
GGAAAAAAAAAAAAAAAGAAAAGAAAAAGAAAAAGAAAGATAATGTCAACAACCATGGCTGTAAGCTGAATGTTTATTAAGCATTTTGAATTAGCACAAAGTGGACAGTGGGTTAGAATAGCCAAGAACATCTCAGAAATATCCTTCCGCCTTTGGCTTCTCAATCCACTGTTATAGCCTTATTTTACATAGCCTCTGGTATCACAGAAATTTGCTAAATAAAGCTGATGTTGTGGGCAGCTGAGTTAGAGAAATATTATAGGCAGTCAGACAGGTCTAGGCCTTCGAGGAGCCTATATGGAAGACAAGATACCTTGCTACTGTGGAAGAGACAGACACTTCCACTATGGGCCTGCCCTCTAGACAAAAGATGAAACAGATGTACCCACATACCTCCCTAGGCATGGACATCAGGAACTGATATTCTAAATAGGTAGCAATCACCTTGAAAAAGCTATGAGGAGTCGCTGACCCAAACACCTACAGGAAAAGCCCCTGTTCTGTATTCATGTCCACTTGCTACAGGACTCCCTTCCCCATTTGATCCCAATTTAATCAGTTTTACCTCAGCAATTATGCTTGTAATCTTATGGGTTGACCGTAGTTTTGTCCCACCTCATGCCCACCTTCCAAATTCCGCTGTTCCCCACCTTGGATCCACCTCACCTCGAGGTTTTGTGCTATAAAAAGTCCTTAAAAAGGCAGGTTCTTTGCCAACCCACTCGGGCCCTCTTCTGGCTCTCTGTCAGGAGGAAGCTTTCTTTCCCCCAATAAATATATTCTGCTTTTAACCTCTGTGGTTCCTAAAATTCACTCTTCGATTTTAGAGAACACAAACTCATCCCAGATGTCTTTCATGTTGGGAGTTTCTTTCCCCTATATCACTGATATTCTCCAGATTAAATTAATCACATTTGAAATCCACATTACCCAAGTCCTTTTTTTAAAACTAGTAAATCTGCTGCCACTTACCTTTGATCAGAATTCCAGTTCTGTACCAGTAACAATTTCTGCTCTGTATTTCTGCCCCCCTCCTTCCTGTACTTAATTTTTGGTGTCAGATGAGCAGTGGATTAGCCAGCCTTCTGGCAATAAAGGTCAAGTGTAGGCAGGGAGGGGAATTCAGAGGGAGAAGAAAGTTTGCAAATGTGGAAATACCCTCAGTTTTTCTTAGGAGGTGTCAGAGGTAAGCGTTCAGACTCTGGACAGATACCAACCTGGGTTTGAATCCCAGCTCTGTTATTTCCAGTGTGACCTTGAACAGTTTACTTCTGTACCTCCGTTTCCTCTTAAATAGAGGAATAAACACCAGCCTCATAGGCCTTTGGGAAATGAAATGAGATAAAGCAGTTAAAATGCTTAACGTAGTGCCTGACACAGAGCAAGATCCCCACCTCAATTGTTGCTGTTACTCAAAATGCTGCAGCAAGAAGGCGCACTGGCCTTACTGTGAAGATTGGAAGAATCCAGAAAGAGATGACACATAATAGCATGCTTGGTAATGTGCTCTGCACCTCGTGCAAAGCATTTTCACTGGCATCATTTCTTTTATTATTTCTAATTAAGTTTTTGGCAGAAATGTATTGGGATGCAGTTTTGGAGGCTAGGAAGTGACAACCAGAAGACAGGGAAAGCCATGCATCGCTTCCTGCAAAGGCCAAGAGACTTGTCCCTGTCCCCTCCACACCACTGATGATGGTGCACACTTTGTACCCAGAGGAGGATAGGAGGTTATCCATGGAATGTGATTTGCATAGACCCCAGACAGAAGGAGAGCTGGGGGACTTTCCATCCTGGCAGGACAGGAGCTTGGAGTGGAGGTAGGAAGGATGCTGTCAGAGATCACAGCTGCCCAGGTCCTTGTTGCTACAGAAGAATGTGTGGGAGGCGG
>NW_004955649.1:4834-6654 GCF_000276665.1 Chinchilla lanigera
AAGCTGTGCTCATTGCTTCTTCCCGAAGGCGGTCCTGCAGGGGTGTTTGTGACCACAGTCCACCAGGCGCTGCGGGCAGAAACATGGCAGCCATGCACTCTCTGTAATCTTCCCCTCCTGTACATTTGTTGCAAGACCAGTCTTTGCACCTCTTAAAGTTGTCTCCAGTCTGTCTCGCCCTCCCATTCCCATGCGGCTGCCTATGCAGACCCTTCCGTTTCATGCCATCTATGCAGTAGTGTCGTAGCCCTGTAGACACTATCATTCTGGCCTCACACTTCAGTCCCTTCTGAGGCTGCCACAGGGATCTGACCTTCCTTCCTTCTTTCCTTCCTTCCTTCTTTCCTTCCTTCCTTCCTTCCTTCCTTCCTTCCTTCCTTCCTTCCTTCCATCCTTCCTTCCTTCCTTCATTCCTTCCTCCCAATACTGGGGATGGGACCCAGAGGGCCTCATGTATGCTAGGCAAGTGTTCTAACACTGCGCTTTTTTTTTAATTAAATTTTATTTTGAGACAGAGTCTCGCTAAATACCCCAGGCTGGCCTTGAACTTGTGATCCTCCTCACAGGGACCTTTCTGAAAGGCAAAACTGATTGTATCTCTCACCCTAAAATGCTTCCTAGACTCCCCAGGGCCCAACAAGGTAGAGTCCAAATTCAGGGGTCCAGCCCCGGAAGGCCTCAGAAATGCCCTTAGTACCTGGCCCCATCAGCTTGAGCCCTCTGCCCCCACACCTGCCACTCCAGCCCCACCAAATGAGCGGTGTCCCTGAGACGCCGGGCCTCCGTATCTGCCTCTGCAGCACCTCCCCTGTGATGCTGGGCAGCCCTTGTCCAGCCAGGGCCCTCCCTGCCTTTCAGAATTCATGGCAAGAATTCCTTCCCTACTGCCCTTTTAGGTAGAGTTGACCATTCTCTCGTTTGTGCCCTCACCACTAGCAGCTGCATTTCTTCTTTGGCACCTACAATAACTTAGGATGCCTGTGGACATCACTTACTTTCCTTCGGCCTTAAAGTGCTGGTGTGCAAAGATGAAAGTTGACTCTCAACCCAAGTCCTTGTATCTGGCCAGTGCCCATCACATGCTCATGACTCAGGAAGTGTGAGTCCTGGTCAAGAACTGTAAAGAGCCATAAGGGCTATGCATGTATAACCAACATGCTTTGAGTGTGTATTTTCTAAGTGAATGTATACTTTTTCTCATTTTGATGCCCCAACACCCCCTGACCAGTACTAATATTATTCTTATTATCTCTGTTTTACTGGAGTTGAGCGGGGATGGGGTAGAACGTGATCCCTGCTCTTTCTTACCCCACATCAAGTATGCTGTCCTGCGTCTGCCTCTCAGGAAGTCAAACCCTTGAGGGAGAATGAAACAAGTACAGCTTTTCTTCCAGCTCAGTCTGTGGAGTCTTATGGGAAACTAGAAGAGGAATCCCCAGAACTATCCTAAAAGAAAAAGAGACCCTGGCCATGGAGCTTGCTGTGACAGTGGACGTTCGCTGTTTGCAGATGGCTTTCCAAAGGTATTTGAGCTTGAGATGAAACAACAGTCAGTTAAAATTTGCCCCTCTCTGATGCTCACATTTCAAGAAAAGAGCCAGCGAGCTGTCCCTGTGGTACATTGTAATTTCTGCGAATCACCTACCAGACTTCATCAGACCTCATACAGACTCTGTTAACAGGGTATTTCATGATTTATGATGCAGGTCAAGTCTGCCTTGCCATAAAGCATTTGTGGGAAAAGATCAAAGTTCACCCTGTAAGTAATGACTGGGACAAATGAGACCCAGCCTGCCTCAAATGTAGCAAGCTGTGGGTGA
>NW_004955649.1:9039-9959 GCF_000276665.1 Chinchilla lanigera
GAAGACCCGTTCTCCAGTTCTGTGCCTCCTACAGGTGTGAACAACGTTAACTTTGCCATTTTCAAATACCCCAGCAGTGGAGTGAAGGATACAGAAGAGCATTCTCTGCCCAAGGATCCTTGTTCTCAGCTGAACCTCCTGGCACCTTGCAGCCAAAACCATAGAAACTGGGTAGAGGGAAAGTGAAGCATTCACCCAGGTAGCTGCATCCAAAAGTATTCTGTCCATAGAAAAAGTACTCATAAACTCCTTGGGGAGGTCAGAATGGGGAGAAATTGTGCTCTGCATATAGGGAAAGATAGATTTGGGATGTTTTAGGGGAAAATGGCGTTTAAACAGACCCATGGCCATGAAGGATGGGGGAAAGTTCATTTCAAGCAAAAAGGGAACTGCAACAGAAACATAACAGGCGGGAAAGTGAGACATCAGTGGGAAATTGGCAGTAATAGTATTATCAACAGTAGTACTGCAGTAGTAACTCTGCAGACAACTTTGCAGCTCAGGTGTCTGGTATCAAAGCACTTCCCACAACCAAGTATTTTACAATCATCTATTGCTGGGGGAGCCATCTTCCGAATAATATGATGCAGCTGCAAACTCTCCCTTCTAAATGGTATTATTTTCAGGCATAGAAGTGGTCACGTTAGCTAAGTTCAATTTTAAGATCCTGTTGCGTTTTGCCCTTCCAGAAGGAAACTCCGCTTGCCAACGCTGAATTCTGGGCAGCAAGGAGAGGAAACTTGGCCCTGCTGAAGCTGCTGCTGAACAGCGGACGGGTGGATGTGGACTGCAGAGACAGTGTACGGAGGGCCGAGGGCCGGTACCTGCATGCCCAGAGCATCCCTTTCCACCCGCAGGCATGAGAGCGTCACATGAATACGCCTCCCTTTGCAATGCTTGTTTACTTGTCCATGTGTTTG
>NW_004955649.1:38372-40280 GCF_000276665.1 Chinchilla lanigera
GAGCAACTTTTAAAAATCACATGTAGTACTCCTCCAAGCTGATTTTACAAATGAGAAATAAAGTCACAACTTCAGATCTCTTCTAAAAGTGATCGTGAACATTCTGCAGTGCTCTGAGGTGGGCCATGAGCTGTACCAGTCCATCCTCCCAGGCTATCTTCTTTTTACACACTGCCGTCAACTATCTGAAAGCCTTACATTTTATAAACAAATTGGCTAAGTGTAAAAGTTATTTCTGTGTGCATTCTCAAAGTGGTGGGGTATTTTCTTCTCATTTGGATTACACTTTATAGCCTTTATAGAATGAATTTTGTTCATTTATGCAAGGAAAAATTATGAACTTATTCCACACATCACAGCACCCCAGGAGCAGGTAATACAGGTGTGAACAGTGTGTCTTAGGTGCCTCAAGAAACTTCCTGAAGGACTCAACCCCAGCTTTCAGAGCCAGGACAGTTGTCAGGCCATAGGCCACCTATGTGCTCCCAGCGGCCCAGGGCCACAGCCTCTTCTGCTGGTTGGCAGCACTGTCAACTCCAGGATGCGCTTTGTGGTTTCTCTCCTTTCTGAGAATAACAACGTGAGTAACACACAGTTGCCCCAAACTTTTGGATAGTATTTAGAATCTGTTCTACTCTGTCAGTTACACTGTGAATATTGAAGAGTTCACGTGGCCTTAATTAAACAAGGCTGTTATGGTTTGTGTCTAGAGTAAAGACTCATGCAGTCATGCAGCTTTTTTTGCAGGTGGCTGAATCTAGAGTGTGATTGATTAGAGGTGCAATGCTGGGATTAAGGGTGCTGGATTAAGGGTGGGTAATTGCTAGATTGGTCCACTGACTGGATTGGCACCACCTTAATCCCAATAGACTGGATACAATACAAGGAACAGAAAGGGTCTTGTCCTCTCTCTCTCTCTCTCTCTCTCTCTCTCTCTCTCTCTCTCTCTCTCATTGCTTTTGCTGTCTTTTGCTGCCATGAACTGTTGCCCCTCTGCCATATGCCACCATGCCTTGGAGCCAATTATGGACTGAAACTCTACAAACTATGAGTTAAGTAAACCTTTCCCCTGTAACTTTGGCTATTGGATATTTGTCTCAGTAACAAAGGAAAAGTAACTAAAACAAAGGTAGACTACTAGATTTATTGGCAGCAATCATTACCACTATGAGAGGTGATAGCTTTTTTAAAAAACCATACTGTCTTACCTTTCCCTAATTGCAATTGGAATTCCACCCAGATAATGTGCTGAAATCAAATATTTCCCCTTCAATTCTAATATTTTGATCACCCACATTTATTCTCATAAGTTTCTGTTGTTTTCCAATTTTGATTAGAATCTAGAATACATGAGAGATGAACCAGCAAGTGATGGAAAAGAAAAAATCCTATTTTCAGTGGCTCAGAGCTTTGATATCTGCATTTGTTTTCCTTTGGATTCATTTATATACATGCTAGGAAGATGGCATAGTAGCAGTTTGGCAGAACAATCTGATACTAAAAGATTTTAATAAATGGTTTTATTTGAAAGGAACCATAGCTTATATATGCCATACACATCACATATTTCATACCCAAATGTTTAAATTTTGAAAAGATGCATTCCCCAGTTAATAAGTTCATCTGGTAATAGAAGATGTATATTTAGTTCAGTTTCTGTATGTTGGCACTGAATTAATTTTAAAGGTAGATATAATATTTAACAATTCAAGTAAAAAGACACCAAGAACATACCAAACGATCTTTCCATTGTTGATAGTGCCTCTAATTCCTTTCTCTTTCAGTGGCTGTAAGTCCAGTTTGTATTGGACCATGAGACTGCCATCTTCTGTGTTTAAGGATATGAAGTTATCCTAGGACACAGAAACAATGCAGGTTACCAGAAGAGCCAGATCACTGGAAGTCGAG
>NW_004955649.1:41110-42191 GCF_000276665.1 Chinchilla lanigera
TCTGTGTCCCCTCCTACATCATTTCCATGCTTCAGCCAGAGCAGCCTCTGACAAGGCCAGCGCAAGCTGTCACTTTCCTTTGCTCCCAGGACACAGCCCAGACTCCCTGGCAGATGCTGTGAGGCGCCGCCCATCTCTTTGCTTCGTCCACCAACACTCACTCTGGCCCTGGAGCCCCCACCTCACAAAACCCCCTTCTGGGGCTGGGTGCCTCTGCCCTTCCATCCCAGGCCTTCTTCATTCCTTTCCTCCTGCTACTCTGTCTCTTTCAAGTGTCATCCTCTACTTGTCCTCCAGATCTCAGATGAAACATCCTCTGGTTAAGGAAGTCCTTCACATCATGTACCCTCATTTTTCCTCTATGTGGCTCCTTGCAATTAGAAGGATGATGAATTAGCCATCAACCTATTAGCAGCGTACCTTTGTATAACACAAGTCTTTCCCTCTAGAGGGCAAGAGCTGTGTCGTCTTGGTCATTGCCTCTTGGTCTCAGACTAAGACATGCGCTTGGAACCAGCTATTTCCTCACTGAGGAATTTCTGACTTAGAACTTGAAGGTTTTACTCTTACCCAATTCCCTATGGTAAGAAGGTTTCTCTTTGAAGACCAGGATCAGAGACCTCATCTAAAAGGAGCATTATTCCTTCTCTGGCTCCAAATCTTGTCCTTGAGATTTGGAACAGAGCTCATCAACTAATGAACAAAAGGAACACCAGTTCCCTGAGAGTAACAGGCCAGCCTACTTAACAGTGCCTGTCTTGATCACTTCTTATGCAATGGCATTATGTAAGTTTTCCTTTAACGTAAATGCTACTTCTGGCTCTTTATCTCTAAGGACTTTATAATGTTGTATAAATTGAGCATCCCTAATACAAAAATTTGAAATGTGAAGTGCTTCAAGGTTTGTTTGAGCGTCAACACAGTACCACAAGTCTGATAGTTTAAGGTACACAAACTTTGCTACATGCACAAAATTATTAAAAATATTGTGTAAAATTAGCTTTACCCTATTAATATAAGGTATGGATAAAATATACAGGAATTTCTTGTTTAGACTTGGGTCCCATCCTCAAGATATCTC
>NW_004955649.1:43873-45056 GCF_000276665.1 Chinchilla lanigera
AGAATTTTTTCTTTTAATTAGAGAACCCTATCAGTCAAAAGTTTTATTCAAGTTAGGAAAAACCCACCATTGTTAGATTTAGGGATGCACTGCTATTGTTGCATGCAAAGATAATTTAAGAACTGTAAGCCCAAAATGACAAGCAGTATCCATGGCATCCCACTGGCCATCCCTTCCCACATGTGGAAGTATAGTCAGTTCCCATCCCAGGTACAGAGATGCTGGCCACCCAGTTTCACTCACTGTCTGCAAGGTTCTACTTCAGTTGTGTTGAGATTGAAAGTTTTTTTGAAGTTGTACAAGCTCACAACATTTTTCATTAAGGTCATCTAATTCAACACAACCTTTGTATGGAGGGAATCTTACTCTACTTGGAAGCTGAAAATGAGACAATACCAAAAATTTCCCACCAACTGAGCAGAAGACAATGATCACACGGACAAAAAAATTTTAAGTTGGTCACTTTGAGCAATCAATATTGCGTAAGGGTTAAGAATGTGGACCCTGTAGCTGGATGCCCTGGCTTTGCCATTTAGTTTCTATATAACCTTGAGCAAGTTATTGAACCTTTCTTAGTTTCCTCATCTCTAAAATGAGAATGATGATAATATTTATTTGAATTAATATACATGAGCTTAAAACAGTGCACAGAGGAAATATTCAGTAAATGTTAGCTATTATCATTAGATGTTGACTCTACTTTATACATAATTAATTAAAAGAGATACATAAGTCATTATGCCAAGTTAAAATGTAAATACTTCTCTTTGTGAGATAACAGTTATACTTACTTGAAAATCAGGTGGGTAACCTCCAACGTAAAACACAACATTTTCAGTGTCCATATTAAGAAGTGTGTTGTTACTTCCACTATCCATGTCATGAAACTGGGGTGCTTTGGTCCAGTGGTGGTGGCTTCTTTGGTGTAATTATGCCTTGCAAACTGATTAATTTGTTTAAATTTTGATAATGTTTATTAGAAAATTAATGAATCAAACACCAAGATACTAAAAACAAGGTTCAGGAACACATATAAATGGGAGAGTGTGACGAGTACAGTCAGGTTCACAAAGATCAGCAGTGAACCACACTTGTACCTCTGAAACTTCACCTGGTCCATAACTGCCTCTCGTGTCTCACTCTCGGTCAAGATCTGGTCCACCTGGAGTTCAGCCACTCGCTC
>NW_004955649.1:49251-51992 GCF_000276665.1 Chinchilla lanigera
TGCCTGATGCTCTTTATTTGCTCACTAAAGGTTTTATGTTGGGAGTACTTCTCTTTCCTATAAGCAAAGGCAGATTCTGAGGCTCAAACAAGTAATCTCAAGCCTAAAAATCAACCATGGTGCCTCCAGGACAATGGTATTCTGACTTGACTTTCCTCCAAATATCTCACACAAGGCTGGCTAGGAACTATTGAAAAAGTGAAAAGTATTTCATTTACAGCAGTCTTTTCTTTGTTGAGGTTTTGCTTCTTGAAGTTTCAGTTACCCACAGGTAGCTCTGGTCCCAAATTATTAAGTGGAAAATTCCAAAAACAACTAATTCATAAGTTTTGTATGGTGCACTATTCTGAGTGATAAACTCTTACACTGTCTCACTGTGTTCTGTCTGCGACATGAATTATACCTTTGAGTATTCAAAGGTATTCATGCTGTATATACCACCCTCCTGATAGTTACTTTGTAGTTGCCTCAGTTACTAGATTGACTGCTGCTGTACTGCAGTATTTGTGTTCCAGTAATTCTTACACAGAAGCCTAATGCTACCTCACAAAGCCTAGTCTACAGACCTCACTCTTCATCTCATCAAATAGGCCTTGTATCATCCTATGTCACCCTAAGAGGAACGGTGAGTATAGTACAATAAGCTACTTTGATATATAGGGACTACAATTGCATAATGTTTTATAGTCTATTGTTATAATTGCTCTATTTTATTATTAGTTATTATTAATTTCTTTTGTTTTTTTTGAGACAGACACTGGCCTTGAACTTACACTGTAGCTCAGGCTAGCCGCCTCAAACTCATGGTGATCCTTCTATCTCAGACTCCCAAGGGTTGGATCACAGGTGTACATTATCACACCCTGATTTCTTAATTTCTTACTGTGGCTAATTTAAAGTGAAACTTTATCAGAGACAGCTATGTGTGGTTCAGTACTGTCTGCAGTTTCAAGCATGTATCTCCCATGGATAAAGGAGGACCACAGTACACTATTTTAAAACAAAATAGATCAGAAGAGAAGAGTGTCAGGAATGCAAGCAAAAAGTGCCAAGCAAAAATAAGAAATGTTGATGAATCAGGGCCCTGGTAAAAGAAAACTGCTGAGATCCTATGTTCACCATCCTCAACAAATATGGACTCTATCACTTTCAAGTTACAAGAGAGTAGGTCCTGTGCAAAATCATGTGGCCACATTGCCCATAGATCCCTCACTGGAGCTTGCAGCAAGTGTTTAAAAAGTGGGACCCTCTTCTTGCCTGCATAAACTCAATGGAAGGAATGCTTCAGGCCCTTGATATTCTGGAAACTTCATGGATTGAAAGTCATGTGTACTTTCAAAGAGTAACAGGAAGAAATCAACTTTCATATTCCAAGACACCAAAAAATCAGGACAAGAAAAAGGACCAGTTCTCAATAAATCAGGTAAGAACTAGCCTTGGCTATAACAATATGGGGTAACACCCACCTTATTTGCAGTATCTCTGGCCTGCTGAATTAGTTCCCAAATTCAGTCCATGTTGTCAGAGAGGTTTCCCAGGGGCAATAATTGTTGGTTGATACTCTCAATCTTGCTCAAAAGATCAGGCAGTTTCTTGGTTAATCTCTTTACTGATGGTGAGATTAGAAAACAAAAGTTTAAAATTGTGCACTGACAAAAGGTTAAATACAGAATTTTTCCTGATAGTGTTTGCTTAATGTCATGTTTGGGCTACAAATGTTGAAAAGATAGATTACAATCGACAACTTTCTTTCTAAATGCATTATCGATTCATTCTACAATGTAGATGCCGAATCCTTAATCTTAACCACTGTAGGGAAAAAGGTCTCTTTTCTGGTCTTTAGTATTACTCGTGATTCGTGAACTTAGCAGTCTATAAAAGAGAAAGCCAATAGCACTGTTAATGGGTTCAAAATTAAAATATCTCACCTGGTCTTTTTAATATAATAGCTATATTATTTACATGTATGTGATGAAACTGTTCATGGATGTTTTTATATCTGAGATCAGACTTTACTAGAGAACAGAAATGAACGAGGCCATAACAATGGACAAAATGTCTAGTACATCCTGAGCAAAGGATGCCTGATACCTGACTTGACTGCATCAGTCAAAGCCTTGTTGAAGTCTTCATTTTATGCACTGCCATAGTCATCCTTAATCCTTTCCAGTTCTGTCTGAATGGGGCTGAGTCCATCCAGAACCACACTTGTAATGTCATTGGCCTTTCTGACCATGCTCTTTGCACCATTGATTGTACTGTCGATGTTGCATAATGCACACACAAATAAAGAGGTGTAAGGTTCTGAAATGTTAACAGAGGAAACCAAACACATTGTTCCAGGGAGATGTTGACCTCTCTGTATCCCATGAAGATCATCGTGGACAGAGTTGAGGTTGGTGTCTATCAGTTCTTTCTGAATGTTTATGATATTCAAGGTTTGCTGCAGGTGGTTGAGAGCCAGACTAATGTCTACAAGAAAATAAACATGAGGAGGCAATGACTTTATGGATTTTGATTATCCATTGTTGTCTGTGGTCACCAAATATCTTGGTTACTTTTCTCTCGTTGCTGGGACAAAATACTTTATGCCCAAAATTAAGGAAGGAAAGGTTTATTTCGCTTACAGTTTGTGGAGGTTTCAGTCCATACTTGGCAGGTTACAAGGCAGAGTGGCACATACAGGGCTGAGGGCTATAGTGTGGGAGACCCTGGCTGACCTCCATTGTATATTAGTAGTT
>NW_004955649.1:76684-78085 GCF_000276665.1 Chinchilla lanigera
GTTCTTTAGCTATTTTGTAAAAGTTTGTCTGTCTGTTAACGTTTTCCTCCTTTTATTTTTAAAATGAAAATTAAAAAAAGAAATGCATTCCTTCCCTTGAGAATGAGCGAAGGAGCTCACTCTGGAAGAGATGATTACAACAGCATTTTTCCAAGAATAACAAGGAAGGAATACAGCAAGTCCAGCCAGGAAAAAATAACAGAGAGTTCTGATTCTTTTTAAAAATGTTTTCTTTCTGTTTTTTCTAGTTTTCTTTTACAGTGAATACCTTACCACCAGGAAGACCATGCCTGGGTAGTCCAGAGGAGTCCAGAGCCAGGCCATGCCCTGGCATTTCTGTGGGCACAATCCTTGGCATTCTCACATTTTTTCAAACCAAGTCATGGAATTTTGATTCTGTTGACATATCTGAGAGGAGAATATCCCCAACCCCAAAGAAAGAGAAGATGAAAAAGCCCAATTGCCTCATGAAGTGTCTGGTCTGTGGGATGAAGGTTACAGTGACATGAATCAGAGGGGAAATGGCTCCATTCATCATTTGCTAGTAAGAGAATTCATACTTGGGAAGTCACCCTTATTGTATTAGATGTTATCTTGTACAGGGACAGTTAGAAATTTGTCAGCAGTATTGCTATTGCTGGAAGGACAATTTGATAAAGAGTTTTCTTCATAAATCCAATAAACTATCACTCCAACCTTCCCAAAGCTGGAAACCAGCTTTGATATCAGTGCCTTATGCAACCAAACATGAAAACTCTTTCCCGAGGTCCCCAGTGGAGATCTTGCTGCATTCTACTCTCACCAGTTTCTGTGGCAGCAAGTCTGGGCAGGTGTGGAGGGATAGCACCCTGAACAAATAGAGCTGCAGGACCAGGCAGGCCAAGCAGGTAGCAAATGTATGCATAGCAAAGTAGGGCGAACACATCCAGCATGGAGCTTCAGAGAAAATCAGGCTTGGATACGTGACTTGTGGTGCAGTTAAGACCTGGCTAATTTATCTGACCTGGCGCTGATGGCAATCTCCCCTGTGGTCCATTCTTGTTTCTGAGCCTGTAGGGCTTTATCATTTCTTGATTTTCAAACTAACTCCTGCTTCACTTGGTTATCTATTACACCACTCACTGCTTGGACCCCATAATGAACACGTCACAAGGAGTTCTACAGAAGGGGCAAGGTGCCTGTTTACACCCACAGAGACGGGATTACCTTGAAAAGAAAACGGCGGTGAGTCTCTGTCTGTGTATATAGTCTGCTGGCCACACTGGAGCTCCAGTGGCAGCTCAGGCCACATCGCCCAGAACTGTCCCAAGGCGTCCATCACACTGAGGCTGAGACCCGGGCGCCTGACTGCAGCCTGCACGGTGGCAGGGATCTGAACCCGGGCTGACCTTCCCGCCTCAT
>NW_004955649.1:79408-80917 GCF_000276665.1 Chinchilla lanigera
GGGTCTAGGCCATCAGCAGACTGCTTCCTGCCTCTCCAGGTTACGCTGAAGCCTCTGCCTTACCTGTTGGTGTGAGGACAGGGGCAGACACTACAGGATCCGCGGGCGGCGTTCCCATAGTGACCCTCCTTGCAGCGCTCGCAGTGCTCCCCGGCCGTGTTGTGCTGACAGTTCTTGGGGCAGAGAAACAGGACAATGAATGCACCTCTTACACCTCCTACTTGTGAGGTCCCTGTAATCTTACACAGTTGTAACTCAAGTCCTCTGAGTCTATACGAGAAACAGCACATGTGAATCGGTGGATACGCTGATTACCCTACTTTGGGGATTACACGGTGAATACAGTATCAAAATATCACACCGTATCCCATGACTATGTACCGGTCTGTCAATTAAAATTATTGAAATTTAAGGTACAGAAAATGAAGGTGTTAAATATCCATTTCTTTTCTAGATATAGAATTGTGCTATAAATGTAAGTGACTAGTATGTATATTTGAAAGCAAAGAGGGTGTTTGGGTGTTGTTTACATGTCTCCACTGGATCGTCACCAGGACGCTGACCCTGTCTGGAATTTTCCTTCCTCCCTGGATCTCACTGCAGTGTGGGTTTCTCCCTTAGGTTTGAACCCCGGGACAGAACTCACCCTGTGGTTTATCTGCTCCACAGAGGAGATCTTTCGAACACTGCAGCGATATATCTGGCTTTCACGCAAGGAGGACACCAAAGGCTTCCTTCACCTTTCTTTTGCTCAGCTGCTCTGTTTCACTCATGAAACATCCTTATTTTAAACTCATTATTTACCTTCCCATTTGAATTTTCCTTCTAAAATAAATGACAATTTTAAAGAAGAACATTTGGTGATAGCTATAGTTCAGTCCTCTGCTCACCTAGATCTGCAGCTGAAAACAGTTGGAGGGACAAGGATTGCGCCGAGGGTGTGCAGATCCGGGTAAAAACACTCTGCCCAACGGTGCAGGGAGGGTACCATGAAAGGGGGTCATTCTCACCAGAATGTCCAAAGTACCCCTACCCTTGGGAGAGGGCGCCTCCCCTAGAAGCTCTTGTCGTCAGCCCTGCAAGCTGGAGGCACCTGCCTGTCAAGTTTCTTTGTGCTTTGCTGTGAATGAATGAATTAGGGAATGAATGAAGCACTGAATTAGGGATGAATGAAGGACTGAATTAGGGATGAATGAAGGACTGACTTAGGGAATGAATGAATGAATAAGTGAGCAAATGAATGAATGCAACAGAGGCCCACATGCACTTCTTGGGATGTGCTCTCACAGCCCCATTGAGCACTACAAATCTACTATGCATTGCTATACACCCAACTACACCAGGTACTACAGATACAAAGATGGGCTAGTACGGTGGCTCAGGAGGACAAACACCCCTGTGAATAGACACACTGAATATGTCCAGGAAGGCCTGACAGCAAAGGAAGGCCAGCATTCCACAGGCACAAAGAGAGGGGCAGCTGGCCTTCCAGAGCCCAGTGGGACAAGG
>NW_004955649.1:82237-83943 GCF_000276665.1 Chinchilla lanigera
ACAAAGAAAGAGAATGAGGAAAAGTCTTACTTGCTTTAAATATGAATTATGACTCTTGAAAGTTACCCTTGCATAAGCTTATACACTACACAGGAAATTCTCTTTGTTCTTTGGCAGTTTTTATAAGGTGAACTCAACATCTAACAATGGTTTAGTGATAAAAATATTTATTTTAATTAAAGCATTCACCTGTGATACACACGACATACAGTATCAAACATGAACTGTTGCAGAGGAATACTTAAGAGCTGGGAAACAGTGTTTCTCATTTTTTTTTATTCTTTTAAATACACAATATTAAACGTGAACTGTTAAGCAGCAATGATTAGGAGCTGGAAAACAATCTTTCTTAGTATCATTTATTCTTGTGGAACTTATAAATTTATAATTCAACAAAACGTTCTATCGGGCGATTCTTTACAGCACTCTCTTGTTCTGGCCTGCCCCATCTTGCAGAGGAAACAGATGCCTGGGAGGTGCTGAATTGGCTCAGATAGTCTAGGAACTCAAGGAGGTGGAACACTGGTAGCTTTATGCCGTGCACAGGAAGCCCACACCAGCAAAGTGTATTTCCAGAGGAGCTCAGCACAACTGGGCCCTGGATTCCAGGGAGCACTGGACTGGAGAGGCCATGGCTCTCAGGGAGAACTCTGATCAAAGGGGAAAGGAAGCAGAATTTTAAAAAAAGGTTCTACTGCAAGATGTAGAAGAAAAATTTCTAATATTAAGTAGAATTTTATAAAATCTCCCAAAATGCAGATAAATATCCAGCAGGTAAGCTACAAACATCAAGGACTACCCAGAGGTCTTGAAAAATGAGTGAAGACAGGGTAGGCAGCCTGCAGACTTGTAAGAAAGGGGACGTGAGGTCATCCTTTCCTTTCCCCACCACCCAAACTCCTTTCCTATAACCTGCTTTGTCTTTGCAATGATGAAGGTTTTGTGTTTGACTAAGAAGCTGTAGGCTTTCTCAGCATTCCCCTCTTGGTTTTCTGTTTTTGTTTTCTTTGTTTGTTTCTTTTGTTACTATTGTCACTAGTCACCTAACAGTAGTAAATCCCCCTCCGGCAACCTCCTGCTACCCCAGCAAAACTGGGACCCGAAGTAATGGCTCTGGCTAATCATATCCTGGCAAGAGGTAAATGCCATGATCCACCTATAAATTCCATTTAATGAGGCAGAGATGCAGAAGCTAAGGTAATGTGTAATTGTGCAGACAGGTGTTCTCTTCTGATGATGCACATTAGAATGTAGGAAAATGTGCAAGGTAACACACATAATTCAGCCTGATGGTGCTGGGGCCTCCTAGCCCTCTACTGAGGGTTTGCTGGAGATGTGACATTAATGTCTCAGGGAGAGGGGCTGGGAAGAGAAACAGATTGATGATAGTATCAAATTATCCGTGTACTCACAATACATATTCCCGACCTATCCTGACATCGATTTGAGTGTCCGTGGCAGTTGCAGGGAACGCAGTGTCCAGTAAAAAAGCCTTTGTAATCCCGATAGTATCCAGGGCTGCAACCCTAGTTTCCAAAACAAAGTGTTTAGTTAATACAAAGAATGAGAACATTCACTTTCTGCAGCAGTGTCAGGTCTGACTGTGAAGCATTCACTTTTCTGTCTTCCTTCCTTTAGTCAGTGTGGGTTTCTAATTTCAGCCACTTGCTTTTCCTTCTTTTTGTCAGGTTGTGTGGTTTCCACAT
>NW_004955649.1:84398-85839 GCF_000276665.1 Chinchilla lanigera
TTTCTATTTTCACTATATTATCTCCTTCTGGGTGACAATACAAGTTATTATTTTTCATCTGGATGAAAAGAATTATAGATTTCCTTTCTTGAACTGATGTCTTTCTTAATGGATTCTAATAAATATCTTGAACAAAATTATAGCACCCATTAAAAATCTTCTAGGTGTCTCTCTGTACAAAAGATTAAGACATGTTCTTTATTTTGGCAGAGCTAATCAGTGCACAGGTTAAAATCAGACATTATAGTGATCCTATATATGCCCTAACTTTAAGAGATCAAAAAAAAATTAGTATCGCCAGAAAAAGAATGATCCCTTATCTAATTCTTTTTAAAGTGCACCTACATCTATTAAACTCTGAAACTCAGCCAACGGAAATCTTGAAACCGCTGCTCCATTCATATTCATCCCTGGCTAGAGAAGGCTCTACTTGGTCAAGTGGGAGACAGGAAGAAACCACTGGAAGAGGATGAGTCCTGAACTCCTCAGAGTGGAACCTTCCAGTTGCCATCAGGAACACGTCCCCAAATTATCAATGACTACCCATCATACACAAAAACTATTTCCAATATAGTATTCCTACAAGCTATCAAAGTAGATTTTTGGCCCCATGAATAGGCATGTCTAAAGCAGATCAGAGTATGAATAGAATGTTCTTTTCCTGATAGCACAACTGCCAGATCTAATGAGATTCAGCCAGTTTTGATGTGATCATATCAACAACAAACGAACTCCACTCTCCAGTGGCAAGGATGTTACGGCGATCACCACACATCACATCATGAGCTTGCAAAATAACTATATTTGGTAAAGGACAAGTTACTCAAATCAATAATAGATCTAGTTAGTTAATGAAAAGGTGCTTGAATGGAAAAAATCTTAATTAAACATACTTTGGGGAAGGACGGCCTAGCAGGACTAAAGTTACATCATCTACCTTAAATTCTTTTGATTCAATGCAGGAAAATATTCTGCAAGAGCTATGCCATGGGACTCTCAGAACACTAGTTAGTTATGGAAATATAATCATTTTCCCACCTCTATAAAACAAGCAAACTCATATTTTACATAAAATACAGTTCAAATATTTACATTGTATTGAAGAATTACCCTAAATGAAAATGAGTGCATCCTAATATGTTATTTCAATAGAGGGAGTTTGCAACTACTTAAGTTTCATAAAGTGATAATTTTCCAGGATGTTTCCCAGTAAACTTTTCTACTCTACATGATAAGATTATGCCCCTACCCAGATTCCAGGACTATTTCAGCAGCCATAGGATCAATTTTTTGTAAGCGTACATGTAACATCCAAGAAGCTTAAAGAAAACAGAGTTTATGATGGTTCATGCCTGGCAAATCGAAGCACATCTGTTACAGACTAGGCAAACTTTGATCACCTCTCTCAAGCATGGATTTTTTTTCCTCTCATGTTCTACTT
>NW_004955650.1:0-629 GCF_000276665.1 Chinchilla lanigera
TCATGATAAAAACTCTACAGATAATTGGAATATATGGTCTTTATCTCAATCTAATAAAAGCCATCTGTTGCAGTTTGTACCTGGATGTCCCCCCAAAGCCTCATATGGTTATGAGGGGGCAGGCTTTTTGGAGGTGGCTGAATCTAAAGTTTGTGATTGCTTCATTATGTAGTGCTGGGATTGGGGTTGTGAGTGCTACACCCACTCTAGGGCAAGTAGCCTCTACACAATATAAGGAAGGACAAGAGGCTTGTACCTCCATTCTGTCTTGTTGCTTTTGCTGTCTTCTGCCCCCATGAACTGTTGCCCCACTGCCATGTGTCACTCTGCCATGGAACCAATCAATTATGGACTGAAACCTGTACAAACTGTGTGCTAAATAAACCTTTCCTCTTTTAACCTTAGAAGTTCAGTATTTTGATCCAGCAGTGAAAAAAGTAACAGACACACCATCTATGACAAACCAGTAGCCAACATTACATTAAATGGACAAAAACTGAAAACATTCACTCTAAAATCAGAAACAAGACAAAGATGTCCACCATCAACACTCCTATTCAATATAGTTCTGAAACATTAACCAGAGTAATTAGATAAGAGAAAGAAATAAAGGAATGAAGACAGGAAAT
>NW_004955650.1:729-1881 GCF_000276665.1 Chinchilla lanigera
CTCAGTCTGCTCTGAGCTCGCTAACTCAGGAAGAGCTGTGTTTGGCCAGTGACTAGGTGGCTGGGGGGTCTACATGGCCTGGCACTGGCCCTGTGGTGACAGCCCGTGGCCGTGTCACAGCTGACAGAGAAGCAGGAAGGGGAGTGGCTGTGCAGAAGACAAGAGCGTGGGGTGCCTGTATTTGTAACAACCGGCTCCTGTGAGAAGCCACTCACTCCAGGGTCAGCGTCGTCCCCTCCAAGGCAGTGCCCACAGGACTTGGTTACCTTCCACTGCCCTGGGTCTTACACGGCCACCCAGCACTACAACACGGGAGCCCTGAGCCTCAGCAACTGTAGATCTGAAAGGAGCTTCCAACAGTGAGGTGAGGAGGTGGAGGAAACAAGGGAAGGGGTGGAGGAAAGCAAAACCATTCCAGGAAAGGAGCAAACGCATCAGAGTCGAGGCCGCTGGTGGGAACTGCAGTTGGACTTGTGGAGGCGGACAGCAGTGTACAAAGCTGTGAGTAGCAGGGATCACACCTTGGAGGAGCTCTAGTTTACCCTGACAAAGGGGGACGAGGAGACATGGAGGCCTCCTAGGAGGAAGAGTGACAGCAGATTCCATTCCTGAGCCAGTGACTACGATGTGTAGGAAACAGACTGGAGAGAGCTAAGCCCAGAGGCAGGCAAAACGCGCTAAAATCTACAATCACCAGGACGATGGAGGGTCCCGGTCTCTTTTGTGCTGCTCTAACAGAATGCCCCAGACTGGTAATTTACAAAGAATAGAGATGTATTTCTCACAGTCCTGGAGGCTGGGAAGTCCAGGGCCAAGGTCACATTTCTGTGTCTCCCACAGTGCAGGACAGAGGACCTGAAAGGCTGGGAGAGGGAGCCTCACATGCGGAAGGCAGGAGAAGTGAACCTGCTGCGAAAGCCCTAACCACAGCTGCGCCAGCCTGCTCACTAGGGGACAGCCTCACCATCCAAAGGCCTCCTCAGGGGTCTGCCTAGCAGTGCTGCTGCTCCGGGGATTAACATAAACTCTGAGGGGCACGGCAAAACCGAAGCCAGTGGCCTGACCAGGGTGGAATGAACAAACAGGACCATGCACGGAACTTGTAGGGAAGGACTAGACCCAGGCACGAGTGGAGGCTAAGCTCAAGGGGAG
>NW_004955650.1:7263-8439 GCF_000276665.1 Chinchilla lanigera
TCCCCCAATTAACTGTCCCCTAAAAAAGGCCACACTGTTTTTTAAACTTGAAACCAAGTCACAGCTTAAGAACCATGTGTGAGATGAATACTGGTTGATTTTTGGTTTATTAGTAGGTTGGTTAGATAAATAAGAGCCAGTCATAGTTCCTAACCCGCTGCCAACGGGTGATAGCACTGGACTGTACCACTGTGATGGCTGTGTCTAGCTGTCCTCCAAAACCTCGTGAGGTCATAAGAGGGCTTTTCAGAGATGGTTGGATCTAGAGTGTGTGGTGCTGGGATCCAGGGTGTGTGGTCACTAAATTAGTCCACTGATTGGTTCGGCAGAGTTCTGGGTGTAGAAGATGGGAAACCTCTCTGGCTGTGGGTGCAACCTGCCCTAGGGGAGTGCAGTCTAGAGAGAATGTAAGGGACAGAAAGCGAGCTGCTGTTGTCACTTGCTGCTTCACTACTTCACCACCTTCTGCCCACCATGCTCTGTTTCTCCTCTTCTCTGTTCTCTGCTGTGCCACCCTGCCTTGGAGCCTGCCAGCTATGGACTGACACTTCCACAGACTGGGAGCCAAATAAACCTTCTCTCCTTTAACTCTGGGTGCTGGATATCTTGTCTGAGCAATGAGAAAAGTAACTAAGACAATCACAAAATATCAAACTTCTCCATCACACAAGTCAGCTATCCTAACTTCCAGGTTGTGGCAATTTTCATTAGAACAAGGTCAACAAAATTGAGCTTCTCCAAAATTAAGTTTATCCAGGAGTAGCACTGCAATGGGAATAGGCAAACCATGTGGGTATTCAAGGAGATGAGGCCAGGGGAAATTTCTAAAGAAAAAACTAGGAGCGCTGCATTAGATATGTTGTAATGACCCTTGACTACAAGAACCCACAGCAAGGGCGATGTTCACCAAGATTAAGCAGCCAACTGCTGGGCAGTGTCCTTGCAGAAGCATTTTCTGCACAAGATTGGGGTGGTTTTGCCAAGCTCCTTAGCAGGGACTTCTGCGATAGTTCTTGCTATCCAGCGTAAGTGTAGGATGGGCACCACCTCCCAACTGTACCTTATTTTACTTCGTTGTGGGCTTGACACAACAACTCCGTTGACTGCCAATTTCACAGTGCAGCGCAGGAGGTGACAACCAGCTCTCAGCCCGGGTTCCTGTTTTGACTCCACAGT
>NW_004955650.1:8539-13248 GCF_000276665.1 Chinchilla lanigera
AGACACTGGAATTTAGCAACATGAGGAGGAGGAGAAGAAGGGAGGTGGGTCCCCAGGACCCAAAAAAGATTTGGAGTGAAAATTGAAGCCCACAGGGAGAGCAAAGAAAGATTCAACAAGAAGAAGGAGAGAGAAGATGGTGCTTTCTCTTGAGCCCAGATTCACCATGTGGGAGGGGCAGCTCAAACCTGCAGATGCACTGTGACTACTGGTGACCTTGGAGCCCTCTGTGGAGAGACGCACCAGTGGATTGGAGCAATGGATACTGCTAACTGCAGTAGCTAGTGAGTTATTCAGGTTCAGACATCGCCCAGAAGAGGGCGACTGGCTGGCAGACATCTTGGAGACAAGCCAACTGAGGTTGGAATTCAGAGTGGCTGTGGGCTGGTTCTATCTAGTGGCTCCCATTATCAGGGTCAGGGAGCTGAGTTCAAGCCAGCAGGAGGTACAGGGACTGCTACAGGCTCAGTGGGTCTCGTTCTATCCTCACAGCCAGAAACCAGCTAGAAATTCAGTGGAACTAAAGGTGCAGGCTTGCTGGGATTATCCTCTACCCTGCTGTAAAGCTCTAGCTGGATTGCTGGGATTAATCAACTTGGATCTGGACTCTGTCTGCCCACCTTGTCTACCAGTGACAGCAGAGATGCACCTTAAAGTGGACATTTTTGTTCCCTCTTTCTGTTTTCTTTCTCTCTTTTCTTCATTTTTTGTTGTATTTATTTTGCTTGACTGTTTGTTCTTGTTTTTAGATGAGGGTGAACATAATGTCTAGTTTGTTGTTGTTGCTGTTCTGTTCTGTTCTTGTTTTTATTTCTTCCTTCTCTCTTTCCATCCTGTCTTATTCACCAGTTTCCCAAAGTTTGTGTGATCTTCCTTTGTCCTATAATTGTGCTTCTAATCTCTTTCTCTACTTCTAGCTTTATATTTTTCTTCCTAACCCCTTTTAAATTTTCTTCCTGAGGTTAAAGTAAAATTGCCATATTGAGGGCTTATTTACTGCATAGAATGTTCTAGTTTGTTTTAGGTTTTGTTATATAACCACAAATCTAGTTCACATAAAGGCAGTAAATTAATAGTTACCTAAGTTTGTCATGTTCTAGGCTATATTTGATGTTATTGTTATTGCTAATTGTACCACTTTAGTTAAAGAGACATAATTGTTCTGAAATTGCCAAGGGTCATAAAAAATACTATACGCCATTGCCAAAGAACCAGAGGCTGGGGCAAGTAGGCAGCAACTTCGCATTTCCAATACATTGAAGAGGTAGGCTCTTGCAGCATACTGAAAACCCAAAAGCCAACTACACCTGGAAGACACCTCTGAGAAGTCATTTCCTAAGGGTTCTAAATACTAGCAATAAAGCTACTCACCAGAGGCAATTTACAGGCATCAAGCCAGGAATTAAACTAAAAAAACAGAAACTGAAAGGACACTTAAACAAGATGTAGCCCCAGACTTCCAGTTCACCAAAGGCAAACCCAGGGGTCAAAGACAATATGAAACAAAAACAATCTGAAAGCCACCCACCTGGACTCTGAAGTGATAACAGCAGAAGTAATAAAGCAGATGAATGAGGTTCTAGAAAAAATCAAATTAGAAATAATTTCTCAGATAACTACAGAGATGGTGACCTTAATGACATCTATCCTTAGTGACTTTAGAGCACATACAGGTAAAAAAATAGAGGAGCTTACGAAAATGATGGAAACCATGAATGCCCAACATAGGAAGGAAATGTAATCTGTGGAACAGATTCAAACAGATACCCAGGAGATTAAAGATTCCATGAAAATATTCGCAGCAGAGTGAGCCAATTGTCAGGACAGAATCTCACACATAGGAGACAGGATGTGGTTAGGGGTCATGAAAGGAAATATTTCTTAAAAGTATCAAGGGACCAAGAGAAATCAACCCAGAAGCTGCTTGGTGATGCAAAAAAGGATGATGTAGGATTGATCAGAGTCAATGAAAAAGCCAGAGATAGTGCAAATGATATATATCAAAACCTGTTCACAGAAGCCCTGGCCTAAAACTTCACCAGCAGGGAAAGAGAAATTGACATATACATGAGGTATATAGAACTCTAATTAAACATGTTCAAAAAAATCTACACCAAGGGATATAATAGTCAAGATTCCAGAAATTCAACACAAGAACAGAATATTAAAAGCTGATAGAGAAAAGAAACAAATTACCTGTAAAGTAAAGCCCATCTGAATCACAGCAGACCTCTCAACTCAAACCTCCAAGTCAAGGAGAGCTTGGAGTAAAGTATTTCAAGCCCTAACAGAACACTACCTCCAACCCAGATTGAGTACCCTACAAAACTATCTTCTAAAATTGGTGGAGAAATAAGATACTCCCATGACAAAGAACATCTGAGGAAATTCATGAACAAACCAGCACTCCAAAATGTTCTGAAGGCCATTTTAGAAAGAGATAACAAGGATTACAACTCTATGAACCACAACAGGTTGAATTCACCACATAAAGCAGTTAAATAGAAGGAGAAAAAAGGAGCTAATGACAGGAAAATAACATGACAAGAATAAGTTAATACATACCAGTTATAACTGTCAGTGTTGAAGCAAGACCCAACAATATGCTGCATACAAGAAACACATTTAGTTCAAAATCAAATTAGTAAACTGAAAGTCAAAGAATGAAAAACAATACACCATGTGGCAAAAACAATACTCCATGTGACAATACACCTAGAAAAAAGCAGGGGGTAGCTATTCTACTTGCAGACAAAGTGAATTTCAAGCCAAGAATGATTAAGAGAGACAAAAAATTTCACTACATTCTTGTAAAGGGAACAACTCAAGAGGAAGAGATAACAATCATAAATATATATTCTCCAAATACCAGCACACCCAACTACATAAAACAAATGTTAGAAGACATGAAAAGTCAAATAAGCACTAATGCAGTTGTAATGGGGGATCTCAGTACCTCTCTGTCACAAATAGACAGATAAACTAGACAAAAAGTCAACAATGAAATATTAGAGCTGAACCAAACTTTTCAAAAAATAGACTTAGTAGATGTGTACAGCATGTTCCATCCCAGAACATCAGAATATTCTGAAAACCATTCTTCTCAGCTGCACACAGGATGGTCTACAAGATGGCCCACATGCTGGCTCATGGAACATGCTTAAGTAAATGCAGAGGAATTGAAACTGTCCCATGCATATGAGGACTATAATGCAATGAAGTTGAAAATCAATGGCAAAATAAACCATAAAAACTTCATAAACACACAGAAATCAAATAACATCCTACCAAACAACCAATAGATCACAGATTAAACTAAAGAAGAAATTATATAATTCCTACAATTAAACAATAATGCCAATACAACATACCGGAACTTATGGGATGGATTGAAAGCAGTCCTATGAGGGAAATTTATAGCGGTGAATACCCATATCTGGAAAGCAGAGTGACTGCCAATAAACAACCTATGTTGAACTTCAAGCTTCTAAAAAAGAGAAGACCAAGTCAAGTCCAAAGCTCATATGGGGGAGGAAATCATAAAGATCAGAGCACAAATTAATGCAGTGGAGACTAAGAAAACAATACAAAGAATCAGTGAATCAAGGAGTTGTTTCTTTGAAAGGTTAAATAAAATTGACAAACTTTTAGCCAATCTTATCAAAAAAAAGGAAAGACAAGACCCAAACTTGTGCAATTAGGAATGAAAAGGGTAAAATCAGAGTGGATTCTGCAGAAATCCAGAAGATCATCAGTACCTACTTGAAAAACCTGTTTTTTTTTTTGTTTGTTTGTTTGTTTGTTTTTTTGAGACAGGGTCTCACTGTGCAGTTCATGCTGGCCTTAAACTCACTTTGTAGTCCAGGCCTTGAATTCACAGTAACCTTCCTGCCTCAGCCTCCCATGTGCTGGGATTACAGGCATGCACCACCACGCCTGGCCAAGGAACCTGTATTCTAATAAGATGGAAAACACAGAACAAATGGACAGATTCCTAGATACATATGAACTGCCAGAGCTGAAACAAGAAGATATAAAAATTCTAAATAAACCAATTATCAGTCCATGAAATTGAAGAATTAATTAAAAACCTACCAACAAAGAAAAGCCCAGGCCCTGATGCATGCACTGCTGAATTTTACAAGAAATTTAGAGAAGAACTAATGTCACTACTTTTAAAACTCTTTAATGAAATTGAAAGGGAAGCAATACTCCAAATTCATTCCTGGAATTACTTCCCTGATACCCGGATCAAGCTTTACCCTGATGCCAAAACCAGAGAAGGACCCAACTAAAAAACAGAATTATAGGCCAATCTCCCTAATGAACATAAATGCAAAAATACTCAATAAGCTATTGGCACACAGAATGCAGCAAATCATCAAGAAGATTATACACCATGATGAAGTGAGATCATCCTAGTGAATCAGGGAAGGTTCAACATATGCAAATCAATAAATGTAATATACTATATTAACAGAGTGGAGGACAAAAACCATATGACCATTTCAATAGATGCAGGAAAAGCATTTGACAAAGTGCAACACCGATTCATGATAAAAACTCTACAGATAATTGGAATATATGGTCTTTATCTCAATCTAATAAAAGCCATCTGTTGCAGTTTGTACCTGGATGTCCCCCCAAAGCCTCATATGGTTATGAGGGGGCAGGCTTTTTGGAGGTGGCTGAATCTAAAGTTTGTGATT
>NW_004955650.1:18190-22105 GCF_000276665.1 Chinchilla lanigera
GCTCTAGGGAGTGCATGTGTGTGTATGTGTGCATGGGTGTGTTCCCTGCTGTAAGGCTCCAGGTATCTTCTTTGGAAAGTGCTGCCATGTGAACCAGCCAAGAACGCCCCCACTCTACCCCTGGGGCTGATGCAGGAGAGTCTCCACCTCCTTCTGCAGCCTGACTTTCAGACTTTTCCTCAGCACTGTGTAGTCACTGCGCCCAAGCTTGGACAACTGTGCGCCTGCTGCAGCTGACGTCAAGCAACCATGATCAGTCACCAGCACATTGGCGGCCATGACTGCCCCTCCTTCCCACAAGGCACCAGGTCCAGTTGGATCTCGAGACCAGGAGAATATGGGGAGTGAGCAGGTGTGACCGTGACCCTGACCGTGACCGTGACCGTGACCGTTATCCGGGGTCTGCCAAGCATGGAGAAGAGTGGCTTTGACAAACCTCCTGTGCTTCCTGTGCACCCCCGAAGCTGTTGTCCAGCTGTTCCCTTGGAGTCCGAGATGTAATCTTAGAGCTTCAGGACCACTAAATCACCCAGCTCTCACTGTCAAGTGAGGCAGTGGATGTGGATAAGCTTTGAAAAGTGAAGCAAAATAAAAGACAGCCGAGGTTGTTTTGGTGAGAAGGGTTGGACCGTAAGTCTTCTAGTCTGAGGCTTAACAAACCCTTCCTCCCACATCCTTGTGGAGAGAAGGCAGCAGGGCCTGACCGGCTGCACAGACAGGGAACCCCTCACATAAACACATCTCCACGATCCCACAGATGGCCATCTAGATTTAGTGGCAGGAAAAGGAGGTAGGAATAAAGATGTTTGTGAGATACAAATCTCCGTGCCTTTGCCACATGTGAGGGAAGGAATTGAGCACACTGCCTGCACAGTGAGAAGCCCAAGCTGATCCACCAATAAAATGAGTCTAAGATGATTGAAACCCCAGGGTTCCTAGAGAAATGAATGCAAATTGTTCACAATAGAGAGCTCGTAGTTCTCCCCTCCTGATCCCAAGGAAAAAAGCAATGCGACTAAATCCTGATGAAGTTGAATTTACAAGAAAAAAAAATACACAAGGAATTGAGGTATGACGAGAACATGTGATAGTAGAATGACCTCTCCTCCAGAGGCTGCACTATTACAGTAAATCTAAAATCTGACATACTCAGCTGCGAGTATATTAAAAATTAATGAAATGATAATAAATGAAGTGCTAATAAATGGCAAACACAACAGCTGTTTTAAGCTTTAAAATAGCAACAAATAGAACTTCAAGAAATAAAAAATGTAGACATGAAAAATTTTTAAAGTTCAGTGGTTGGTTTAAAATCAAACTAGATGCAGCTAAAAAGAGAATGAGTAAGCTAGTAAAATTATGGATAATGCAACAAAACATAGTGAGAAAATATGAACTAGAAGTCAGAGGCACAAAAGTCCAAAGGAAATAGTCCAAAATATTCCTTGAACTCGTAAGTGGCTAGACAAAGAACCTCAAATTATGTAAAACAAAATATCAACATGGTTAAAAAGAAAAAACAGCAACTCCTAATCATAGAGAACAATTTGAAGATATCACTCTTAGAAATGGGTTGGTTAAGCAGACTAAATATTGATGAGACTAAGAACCTTTAAGCAATCCAGGGATCAAGTTTGTGCTAATAGACAAGTTCACCACCATGGAGACTATATTTGGTTTCCAGCTGGCAGGAACTGTGTAATGATTGATTGTTTCAATTTGAGAAGTTTAGAAGCTTAACTGAGTTGGCTCAGCAATTCCACACCCTAGGGTGTAGAGATCCTACCCGAGGGCAGCTCATGGCCTGGATAGTATAAAGGGGAAATGAGGAATGACAGACTTGCTTCTCTTCGGAGGAGCTCCAGTCTTTGCCTTCAGCTTGGATGTCATCTCCTGGCTTCTAAAGCAAACTCTTCACTTCTGCCTTGGATACTGCAGCCTTCTATTGCAGACCCGTCGGCCTTCTGATGCAGACTTGCAAAGACAGTGCAGTGGGCTCCAGAGCTAGGACTGAGTCCTTTGGTCTCCAGTATGCAGATACTTTCTGCACGCTTCCTCATCTGACTCTGCGACTGCCCATTGTAAACCAACCTTGCAATTTCTTATACATTTGTATATCTTATGTTAAATCTGTTTCTCTAGCAAAATACTGGTTGATACAAACCCAATGAAAAAATTGACCCTATTATAGCTCTTAAATGAAATCTTCGCTAATACCAAAGAACAAATACTTTTTAATGCCGTAAACTCAGAAATCAATAATAAAAACTCAATCTACAAAAGGCACACTCGGTAACTGAATATGGACTCTTCACAACTTAGGATTTGGAGAAGAAATGACCAAGAGAATTAGAAGTGTGTGTATAAATTTTTATGTAATAATTAAATCAGAACACACAAAATCTTGAAGACATCACTGAAGTAGTACTGCACACGAGATTCATGGACACAAACTCATAAACTGAGAAACAAGGAACACTGAAAATAATGTAGGAAACTATTACACTCTAGGAGATGGAAGAGAAGCCGAAGAATAAACCTAAAAGTAAAAGAATGAGAGTGAAAGTCCAAGTGAATGAAATTTTAAATAGTATTAAGATCAAATCAATTATCTCCAAAGGGCTAATAAATTAAACAAAATTAGCAAGCTCAACCACACACACACAAAACAGAGAATGAAAAACGTAACCATATTAGGAAAGAAAAAGCCCCTGGGTATTAGTGCATATATCTGAACTATAAGCAAATACTGTGTTGTATGGAAATTCTTATTTTGTGGGTCCTAGAATTTGGGGGAGGGGGTATATATGCCCAGTAAAATTACTGGGTCAAAAATAATCTGCACTTTGTGATTCAGGACGTATTGCCACTGGATTTCCAAAGTAATCTGCACTGGTGCCAGGGATGCGTGATTGTACCCACTTACAATTGGTGTGTCAGTAGTTATTGTCGTGGGGTTGGTGGTGGTTAAAACCAGATGAATGTGACATGGTAGCTCACAGTGGTTTTAATGTGCGTGTCCCTGTTTATTAACAAGTTGACAAATTTCCATGCATTCTCTTCTGTGAATTGCCTTTTCATATCTCTTGCTTTTTGCTATTATATTGTTTGAATTTTCCTTTTCAATTTGTAGAAGTTTATTAAAACTCTAGGTACTAATCTTACATCAGTTACATGCATGGCAAATTTCTCCCATGATGGGTGACTATATATTTGCAAGTCGTTTGAAAGCTTGGTGCATGCTGAATAAATGCATCTAACTTTATAACGAACTGCCCCCACTCTCCACTGTGGGTGTAGCTCATCCACTGGTATGCTTGGGAGCTCAGCTCTTTCAAATCCTCACTGGCATGTGGTTTTGTCTGTTGTTTTCACATTAGCCATTCTAGTGGGTATAAAATAATACCTCTCATAGTTTTAACTTAAACTCCCCTGGAGACTAATAATGTTTGCGTATTGCCCATTCATAGATCTTTTGGGAGTGTCTTTTGAAGACATTGCCCATTTGTACTGGATGTTTGCTACTTTATAACTAACTTGAAGAATGTTTGTATGTTCTGAGTATAAGCCCTTTGTCATAATAATATTCAGTTGTTCTTGAACCATTTGTTAAAAAATTGTCCTTGCTCCTTTGAATTGACTTGTGGTCTTGGTCAGAAATCAGAAAGATGCATGGCCAGTTCCTGAACCTCCATACTCCACTGATTTATTTATCTCTCTGACCAATAGTGTTCTACCTTGAAAATGGTTTGATAAGTCTAGCTTTTCACTTGGTCTCCAACACTGCTTCAGTTTTTCAAAATTCCTTGCATTTTTCTATAAATTGTAGCATAAACTTGTCAATGAGGTTTTGATTGATATTGCATTGAGTTTAATAGATCCACTGGAGGAAAATGGCCACTCATATATATTGAT
>NW_004955650.1:22205-23334 GCF_000276665.1 Chinchilla lanigera
AAGACAAAGATGTCCACCATCAACACTCCTATTCAATATAGTTCTGAAACATTAACCAGAGTAATTAGATAAGAGAAAGAAATAAAGGAATGAAGACAGGAAATAAAGAAGATAAATTATTATTATTTGCAGATTACATAGAAGAACCCAAAAACTCTACCAAAAGACTTTTAGATTTAATAACCAAATTTAGTAGCATAGCTGAATAGCAAAGTAGCAAAGTCAACACTCAAAACTCAATAACCTTCCTGTACACAAATAGCAAACTCACTGAGAGAGAAATTAGGGAAAAAGTACAATAGCATCCCTCAAAAAATGAAATACCTAAGAATCAATCTAACAAAGAAAACAAAATACCTCTACATTTAAAAAATACAGGACTTGGGGCCGGGGGTTTTGCTCAGCAGCACACAGCTCCTGCCTGGCAAGCACAAGGTTGTGAGTTTGATTCCTGGTACTGGAAAGAAAAAAAAATACAGGACTCCAAAAAAGGAGATCAAAGAGGACATCAGAAAATGCCTCCTACCCTTGATTTTGGGTAGGAAGAACTAATATAGTGAAAATGGCCATATTTCCAAAATTGTTATACAGATTTAAAGCAATCTTAATTAAAACTCCAACAGCATATCTCACACAATTGGAGAAAACAATCCTAAAATTCATTTGGAACCAGAAGAGACCTAGATGAGCAAAGGCAATTCTAGGCAACAAAGGCAAGGCAGGAGGCATCACGAACCCTGACTTGAAAGTGTACTATAAAGCTACTGTGATAAAAACTGCATGGTACTGGAAAACAAAACAAACACGGACCTGAGGATCAATGGAACAGATTAGAAGATGCAGAAACAGCTCTGCCCACTGAACTCTTAGGAACACACATGAAAACTGTCAGAAGGGGGGGGCTCCACTGTTTCCTGGTGGGCGTTCCGGGAGGATGCATCAGGCAGGTGGCCACAGTGGGTGACCTCTGCGTGCTGGGACAGGAGAGCCCACAGGCAATTAGGGAAGGCGGGATCTGGTGGTCTTGCTGTGGGAGCTCAATCTCATGACTGTTCATGGAAATGCGATCAAAACAACAAAGAAGGGGCTGGGGATTTAGCTCAGCGGAACAGCGCCTGCCTGGCAAGTG
>NW_004955650.1:29239-30860 GCF_000276665.1 Chinchilla lanigera
GCACATCTTCATTCTCTCCCCCTTCCTCTCCACCCCCTTTCGTTACCAGCATGAGAATCATGCATTCGTTTTGTAAGTCTTTACCAAGGTAGTTATCACAAATACAGACCAACAGCTAGACTAACAGACCGAAAACATGTAAGACACATAGGACAATTATACTGGATCAAGGTAACATTCAGATACAACACTAGACTGTCTATTGACCTGGCATCAAGACACTGTCATGCCCACCTTCCGTGGGATGCCCAGGAGAGGTGCTGGCAGGCCTCACAGGGTTATGCTCCGTCGTGCTGCCCCAGCTTCAGTATTTAGGCTTGCTGTCTGGCTCTCCTGCCTGAACTCTTAGTTCCTAGGACATACGTGTTCTCCCCAGCATCCGGGAAAGAGTGTGCCCCCCAGCATGCCCTCCCTACACCCCGTCAGCTTAGAAGCCTTCCCTGTGCTCCCAGGACAAGCGCTTGCCAGTCCTCCCTCAGCATGCACCTGGAAGGCTACATAAGGACTCTTTACAAGTCAGGATTTGGAGAAGAAGTGACCACGAGAAGTCACTGTGTATGACTCTTCATATAACGATGAAACCAAAGCACACAAAAGCCTTCGACATCACTGCAGTGGTATGACACGGGAGAGTCGGAGACACAAATTCATAGGCTGAGAACAAGGAACACTTAAAACATGGCAAGCGCTGGGTCCTTCCCCCACTGAATTTCCGGCACTCTGCTCAGTGTCTGGAATACACGAAGCCCCCGTCAGTACCAGGTAAGTGAACAGATATGTGAAAGATAATGCAGTGTGTACACACAAAGGAACACTGTTCAGGCTGCAGAAGGGGGAGACCCTGCCATTTGTGACTCTGTGGATAAACATGTATGACGTTATGCTATGAGAAATAAGCCAGAGGACCAGGGATACAGCTCAGGCACACAAGCGCCTGCCTGGCAAGCGTGAGGTCCTGAGTTCAAGTCCCAGTACCAAAAAGGAAAGAAAGAAAAGAAATGAAATTAGCCAGATACAAAAAGACAAATACCATGTGGTGTCACTGACCTGTGCAGTCTGAGGAAGTGGTACGCCCAGCCATGGGGCATGGGATGGTGCTGTCAGGGCCCAGGGAAGGTGGGAGGCTGCTCAGAGGGCACAGTTTCATTAGTTACAGTTACAGACGGAGGAAGCTCGGGGACGTGATTCACACAGTGGTGATTGTATTCATAAACTGCACTGCATGGCATGTTTCACAATTTTTAAAATCATAAATATTTTCATCACAAAAACGGTTAGTATGTGAGGCAATAGGTTTGTTAATCAGCCTGAGTTAGCTGTTCCACAATTGTAAACATACGCCAGAGCACACACTGTACCCATAAACATATACCACTCTGACTTGTCAATTTAAAACTTAAAGTACTTAAATGCAGTCAGTAGACTCTGCCAGTATGTCTGAGCAGACCCTTAGAGGCAGAGACCAAGCTGCCCTCAAGCCCTGGGTGTTATGCACCTGGGAAGAGACAGGGGACTCATTTTGCTCCTGTGGTTTATTAAAAATATCCCTCGTCCAATCCAAACTGTGTGCACCTGTCAGTCTTTTGCTGTTAACGCATCTTCCCAAGCGGGTTTCTCACAC
>NW_004955650.1:52932-53792 GCF_000276665.1 Chinchilla lanigera
AAGGGAGGAACAGATGGGCAGGGAGGGAGCCACCGAGGCCCGGCCGGGCCAGGCACGGGGAGGGGCAGCACGGGGCAGCCACAGGCAGTGCGGCAAAACCAGAGGCAGGGCCCGCGCACACTGGGGTGGTACCAGCGCCCCGAGGGTGGTGTGGGAAGGTGGGGGCGATCTTGGTCTCATCCCGGCCGCTGGGGAGCCTTGGACAGGGCTGAGGACTGTCCATGGGGCTCGCGGCACTGCTGGCAGAGGGTGGCTGCCACCCGGCCTTGCTGTCACCCTGAGGCTGGCTTCCTCTGCACCCTGGGCCCCCGTCCAGGTGGGCTGGATAGGCACTGGCTGGTGGGTGGCGTTCCTCAGAGCTGTGCTGCTGGGGGCAGCAGGGACGGGACCCTCACGCAGCCCCACAGCGGCGTCCCCACAGCCAGCCAAGTAACGCCGCTATGCAGTGTGGGAGACCTCGCAGGAGAGGGGCGAACCCAGTCAGGCCCTGTAGCTGCTGACTCTGTCTGTAGTCGCTGGAGCCCTGGACAGAAGCCGCACAGCAGCACCAGGGCCAGGACTCGGGCCCAAGCACAGGGCAGCAGCGCTGTCCAGCCAGGGTGCGAAGCCCACCTCTGTCACTTGGCAGCGGAGCACCCTGCAGAGGCACTTGAACTGCTCTTCCATCCTCGTGAGTCCCCAGGGAGAGCGGCGCCGCGCTGCCCAACTGCTGAGGAGCACAAGGAGACCGGGAAGGAGTGGCAGAGAGCACGCAGAAGGCGCTCCGTAAACGCTGGTTCCCTGGGAGGCGCTTTCACCGAGTGCGTGGAGCGCAGCTTCTAACCTGGGTTTGAATTCTGTCCTTGAGCTGACAGTGGCAG
>NW_004955650.1:55637-60072 GCF_000276665.1 Chinchilla lanigera
GAGCCCCACACCCCTGCTTCCTGTGGGCACCACTCCACCAGGCTGGACGGGGAGGGGCCCAAGCTCAGCTGGGGTGAGCGGCATTTCCCAGGATTCACAATGGACTGTGGGAGCCACTGACCTCGAGGCCACCAAACTGACGTTGGGTTCCCGGGACAGGGGTCCTTCATGCCTCGGGGGACAGCGGTGGGCCACTCACCTGAATGTGAAGAGGGTCCCCATGTCCAGCATCGTCAGCAGCTCCGCCTTGGACTTGGGGAAGGAAAGCCGGTAGCGCAGCGTCTCGAACGCAGGGACGATCATCGCCTTCTTGGTGTTGGCGAGGTCCAGCTGGACGACAGACTTCCTGGAAAGACAGGCAGCAGGGTGGGCCCGATGCCTGCTGAGCCTCCTCCCTTGGGCAGGTGGTGGCTGGCCCACCTACAGCCCACCAGACACTGCGCAGGGAGCCCAGCCCTCTGGGCACTGGACGCCGGGGTGGGGCGGCTGCTCTGTGTGCCAACGGAGGTCCCGGGGGACTTCCTGCAACTCCCTCTGCACTGCTGGCCACAGGGCAGCATGGGGACAGTGCGGACCAGCGTCCCAGCCCCCAACTCCTCAGCCCCTGCAACGGCCTGGGCCCTGCACCTGGAGGCACGGGGGCATGCCCTGGAGTGAGCGGCTGTGAGCACCGTGACCTGACACCTCGAGCACGCGTGGCATGAGATGGGCACATGGGGACAAACAGAAGCGACTGCACCATATGGGAGTGGTGGGCACTGGAGGGCATCTGAACGCTGAGGGGAAGCAACTTCACTGCTCACAGGAGGACCACTATTCTAGTGCCACATCATTCGACAGCATTTGAGCACTGCATGGCAGGGACCAGGTCGGAGCCTGGGCAAGATGATGCCAGCAAGGCTGGTGTCCACGGTGAAGCCTCGGAATCTCGCCTCTAGTTCACACTTTTCATTAGCCCTGAGTTGGCCGTGTGCCGAGTGACGTCCGGCTGTGTGTCCTGCCTCGGGGTGGGGGGTGGGTGAGGGCTGACCGCAGACGGCGCGTGGAGCTATGCTCAGCGTGAGTGAGTCAGCCCGGCCCCCGCGCCGTCTGTCTGACGGGAGGGATGCCGAGGCCCCTGCTCCAGGCCGGCACCCAGAGTCAGCCTCTTCCTGTCAGCTGTGTCTTCTCCACTGCTCGTACGATGGAGTCGGGACAGGGAGGTCTAAGAAGCCCTGCAACCCGGGGTGTCGGGGAAGCCGTCCCAGACGGTGTGCCCGCTCCTCAGTCCACGGTCCCTGAGCACCTACTACATGCCGGGCTCTCAGACAGGGCGGCAGTGTCTGCTGGGTGGTGCCTACGTCTTGCTCTAAATGTCTCCATATGCTGAACGCCCACGGGGCCCAAGACTGGTCTGCAGCTGATTATTTTAAGAAGTGAGTGCTGTGGAAATACAGTGGGAGGCGGCGAGGGCTGAGCCACGAAGGGACTGGCAACACACACACACAGACAGCAGACACGCACGGTTCAGGGGCTCTGAGCACTCCCGCGGAGCTCACTGGCTCAGCCTCACACCCCGCCGAAATCACTGTCGCTACTCCAGGAGCCCCTTCTCCGGACGCCCTGCTCAGAAGTGCTTCCTCTTCCTCTGGGCCGGGCAGGGGCCCGCGCCCAGCACTCGGCCTGCCCTGTCTGTCTAGGGAGGTGTCTGACCACACCAAGCAAGGCCGTTCCTCACCCTTGGAAATCTGCACAGATGAAGACACAGGACTTAGCCACACCTGCAGCGCTCCCCGACTTCCTGACTTCCACTTGGGGGGCTGGAGTTGCACGGGTTTCCCAAAGTGACTCTGACTCCCCAGCCCTCCCCAGGGACATGAGCGTCTGTGGGCGTGGGTGTCCGTGGGGTCCTGGCGTCGAGCCCCTGAGGCCTGGTGCCTTCCCTCGTGAAGGGATGACCTCATCTCTCAAGCAGAGACTCGCAGGGGCGAGGCACGGTCAGGTGAGAACTGGGGCTGTCACTGGCCCTGCGGCATGGAGGTCGAGGGGGCCCCTCTGTGGCCACAGGCGCCTGGACAGCACCGGAAGCCCCCAAGCCTGCAAGAATAGACTAGTCACAGGGGGCAGGGCTGGATCGGTGAGGGACAGTCTGTCCCTGCTCCCGTGCTGGGTGGGGAGAGGCCAGGAGCAGGGACCAGCGTGCGGCCCGTGTCCGCAGCGGAACGCTCGCCCGTTGCAGTGCCTTTCTAACGCTCCCAGGCATTTCATCTTGGCGACTGCAAGTTGGGGAATGAGCTTCTGTGGTCTGCAGGGCTGGCTGTGTGCACGGGCTTCGTCAGCATCCACCAGGGAGCTCTGCCAGCAGGAGTTAACGGGTCGGGAGAGGGTGTTCTAGGAATCTGCAAAGCTCTGACGCAAGAGCACACCAGCATGCAGGAACACTGGGTCCCTTACAGCACGCCTGGTCTGCTGTACGTGATCAGTAAGTGGTGCTAAGTGCTCAGGGTACTCAGCATCAAGCACTTCCTATGCACTGCTTCTTGGGTCACTGCCCCTCGTGACTCTGAGCCACTGTGCACAGCACTGGGCAGGCCAGTGCCGCTCTGGGAAGGTTGGCACTGAGGGCTCCTACAGAGCCAGCAGCGTTCACCATGTCCCCAGATCACGGTGCGGACAGCACGGAACCCGCACCGGCCCAGCAGGCTCGGGGAAGCTCCGGGTCTGGGGCTCAAGGGTGCTAGTGGGCTGACCCGCGTCTGCTTCGGCCTGTGCAATGGCCGTGACCAGCACAGCGGTGGGTGACAGTGTGACAAGGCAGCGCACACTGGTGTGTGCACCCCTCCCGGGGCCTCTCTGCAGCGAGAGTGAAAGTTAGACGGTCCCTGCAGTGACCCCGCTGTGCTCAGGTGCCAGGCGGCGGGGCTGGCAGAGCCCCAACGCTGAGTGCTCTGATGGCCCGGCAGGGCACCTGCCATCCTCCTTCGGGAGGACACTACCAGCCCCTCGCTAAGGTGAGAGGCCGGAGGTGGGAGCTCAGGAGAGGAGCAGGCTCGCCAAGTCCCGTGCCCCGTGTGTCGGGACCCTGTGTCCAGAGGCAAGTCTGTGCCCCCGCGCCCTCCCCAGAGCTGCGCCGACGTCTCTGAGAACAGCGGGGCTGGTGCACACCGCACACCCCTTCTTTAGGAGACGCAGGAGGAGGCCGTGAGATTCCAGTGAAACTCTGCTGCTAGGTCCACGCCTCAAGCTGGCGTCACCATTTTCCAATTGAACCGTTTGTGCTGTGATGTTAGGCGGCTGCTAAGCAACTGTTCTGAAGGCTGGATGCTGAATGTTTTTGGAAACCAAGGAGGACCTCAAGAAGGATGAGCGTTTGGGGTGAAATCAGAAAGTTTTGGGAACCCTGAGGGACCTGGCCCCTTCCGTGGGGTAAGCAGGCTGTGTATACCTTGTGCTCTGACTACTACCTAACCTGCCTGGGCCTCGGTGTGGTGCCCTGTAGAAACTGCCCACCACACAGGGAAGTGTTAGGGGAGGAGGGGATGGGCAGTAGTGGGGCTGGACACACACAAGGGCTCCCTACGGGTAATTGCCATTGTCTTCATCAGTAGTATTCGGACAGTGCTCGGCCACAGCTTCCGGTCAGTGTCAGTGCTGGGGGGCACTGTCCTCGCAGGGCTTCGCAGTTACCTCAGTAAACAGCGTCCCTCACCCCACCCAGCCGGAGCCACAGCGCTGGTCAGAGGCATGCACACTTGTGATGTGCAGGCTGGAAATGAGCCCTGACTCAGGGGCACAGTTCTCTGGAGGCCCACGGCAGGGCCGCACCGCTGTCCACGGGTGGGGAGGGCCGGGCACGGACAGGGCTTCTGACGTAGCCGTAGTCCTGTCTGGCTTCGGGAAGGGCCGGGGTCAAAGGTCACAGCACACAGTGGCAGGTGTCAGGCCGGGGCAGGAGGGGGCCTGGCAGGCTCAGGAGCGCTAGAAACCTAGTTTTGATGATTGGCTAATATTTAAAAAATAACTTATGGGAAAATCCAGATTGCCAGTGTTTTGCATGTTCTGTAGACCTAAGACACCGAGTCCTGCCAGCACTGGAAGTGCGCAGTGCGAGGCGGCGGGTGCTCCGAGGTGGCACCGTGGTCCAGCTGGAGGGCACCTTAGGTGGGGTCTGCAGAGGGTGAGATGGCCCTTGGGGAGGGACATTCAGGCTAGAATGGTTAACAGTGCAGATTGAGACTGTAGCCCTCATAGCCCAGGGGTCCCTCTTTCCCAGGAGAAAACTGAGGTCACCGGGCGTAAGTGGTCGGGCAGCATCTAAAGGGGTGCTGTGCTCTTTACCGTGTGTTATCTCTGCGGCCGTAGGCGGTGGTTTGCGCATCTTACCCCACTGGGCCCACACACCCAGCCCCCACGGCAGCTGGAGCCGGGGGACAACGGGACATATATCGAAGCTACC
>NW_004955650.1:60499-65461 GCF_000276665.1 Chinchilla lanigera
TTCAAGATGGTGTGTCGGGGGGCGCCAGGCAGCAGAGAACAGCGGCAGAGGTCAGGAGGGTAGGGGAGAGGCAGGCCAGGTGCTCAGACCCTGCCTGCAGGGACCACAGACGACCAGGGCGGCCAGGCGGGCGGGGAGGAGGAGGCGCAAGCTCTCTGGGCGGCAGCAGGCGATTCTCACGCCTGTGCTCCCTGCTCCCCACCAGCTGCGGGCACAGTGGGCACCGCCCAGGCCTGCTCTGGGGGTGGGTGTGTGGGCACAGTGGGGTAAGATGCGCAAACCACCGCCTACGGCCGCAGAGATAACACGCTGAAGAACACAGCACCCTTTAAATGCTGCCCGGCCACTTACGCCTGCTGACCTCAGTTTTCTCCTGGGGAAGAGGGACCCCTGGGCTATGAGGGCTACAGTCTCAATGTGTATCGTTAATCATTCTACCCTGAATGTCACTCCTCAAGGGCCATCTCACCCTCCATCAGGGACAGGGCGCCTGTCCCCCTGCCCTGCCTGGGGAGAGCTAGAACAGACACGGAGGTGTGCAGAGCCAACCTCAAGCTATGTCTGCACATGCCCTGTGGCAGACCAGCTGTGCCCTGACCCTGACCCCTGCACTGGCCGTGTATCCAGGCAGGCCTTAGGGGCCCTGTCCTGTAGTTCCCATCTGGCAGAGGAGGATGCTGGTCCTGCCTATGGCAGGGCTGTGGGATCCTAGGCACAAGCTTCAGAGCGGCTTCTGGCACCCAGCGAGCACTTCGCTAAATGTGAGGCTTCATTATCACATAGATTGTGCTAAAGACCAGCCAGGGATCTTTTTGGAACGGTTACATGAAGGCTGTCTGATCCAAACTGCAAGGGGGGCAGTATGTTTTCACGGATGCTGTAGAAAGAACATCAGACTGGGAGACAGGCAGGGGACTGCCTAGAGCAAACGAATGTGTTCTTATCATGCAAGCAGGGTCCTATCTGCTGGCAGGGTGATGACGGTATCCAGCTGCTTGACCCGTCGTCCTGACCTGACACCAGAGCTCCGTGGCTGGGAGGACTGGGTGTGTTCCTGCCCTCCTCGGGCGCAGGGGCTACGTCTGGGAGGGGAGGAGCCGGGCTGAGGTCCTTACCTGAGGTACTCATAGAGCCCGTACATGGGCAGGAAGTCGATGTCAGACAGGAACATGTAGGGGGTGCTGATGTGCTTCAGGGCCACGTTGCGGAGGAGGTTCACAGGGTAGAACTGGCCCTCCTTGTACACGATGTGGTAGCCCACGTTGTGGCGGCCCATGAGCACCTCGGAGCCCTGCGCATAGCGCAGGAACTGCTGGGCCTCGGCGTCCGACAGGTACAGGGCCAGGCTGATGGGCCCCTCCCAGTGCTTGCAGATGGCCTCGAGCATCTGGAGCCTGCGAGACAGGGAGGGCGTGAGGACGGGGCTGGGCCAGCCGCTGCCGCCTCTTCCACCCTGAGTGACTCGGTCCCCCAACCTATGGACACATACCTGGCATTCCCGGCCTGCTCCGCTTTCACCTGCACGCGCTATCAAAGCTATGCCCCACTCTCGGCCGCAAACCCCCTCTCAGGCATTTGGGACGGAAAACAGACCCACACAAGCCAGGTGGCATGTGCGCATGACTGAATGATCTAAAGCTCCCACTTCCAGCCCAACTCCTCTATTCCTCTCTCAGCAAAGGAATGAAACAGTTCTGTGCAAGCAGAGCGGCACACACCTGTAATCCCAGCACTGGGGAGGTAGAGACAGGAGGACTGCTGAGAGTTTGAGGCCAGCCTGGGCTGCACAGTTCATTCCAGCCCAGAAGACTCCTCTCTCAGCAACTCACGTGCCTAACTCCTCCCTGCCCTCCAGGCATCTTCGGGGGCACCCTGGTCTCTGAGAAGCTGCCCCTGCCCCCCACCCGTCTACAAGCCCTCGACCTCACCCTGGCCGCACTGAGCGCTTCGGACAGCAGTGCTGTCGCCACGGCTCCCCTACTCCAGTCTCCCTTCCCTGTTCAGGGTGGGCAGACGAGCGCTGTGGGCAATGCCGGATGGATACAAGGAAAAGCCTGGCCATGGGGGTGGGGATTGAGCGCGGCTTTGCTCTGGAGAAACTGCCCTCCACTCCCTTCTACCAGCCACAGCCAGAGCCGCCAGGCAAGGTCGCTGGGTGCGTGCGGGCGGGGGGCACACGAGCCGAGGGGCATCGCCACACCTGTCCATGGACAGCTGGGCCACCAGGGTGACGTCCGTGTTGTCCGCGGCCGGCTCGTACTCGTAGTGCAGGAAGTACAGGTGGGTGCGGTGCACCGTGAAGCGCTCCCGCCGGAACTCGTAGCACAGGTCGTCCTCGTCCAGCTCCGACAGCTGCTTCTGGAGCTGAAGGTGGGAGAGATGCGGTCTGAGCAGGGCTCCAAGGGGCCCAGGAGGCTCCCGCGCTCTGCCGTCCCCAGGCTGTGACCCAGGGGGACAGTCAGCGGGTCCACGTGCATAGACAGCATCGCCAGTTCCATTTCCTAGCACGTTCCCCCAATTTCAAAAGGGTGATCATGAAGGGCAGGCGCCTCCATGGTTTGGCGACGGGGCCCCCCCAGCTGCAGCCGGGGTGGTGCTTGCAGACAAACGCACAGCCCGCCAGGAGCTCCTCAAACCCAGTAGATCCTGTTCCCAGGCAACACAGGGAAAACACCCACAGAGGAGAAACCCAGGCAGCAAGGACCCACGTGGCCTGACGCTCCTGTTTCCTGTAAGCTACAAATTTCAACCTGTACCGCAACTGGACAGCAGAACCAAACCAACCCACGCTGGCCACTAACGGAGCGTCTGCATTCACAGCTGCAGTCGGGATGTTCTGCTTCTCGGGTCAGTTTGAGGCGTCCTTGTGCCACCGGCTCAACATAAGACCGGGACGTGGAATTCTCAGTCCGTGGAAGACCCTTTGGTGGCTGCCCTGTGGCCCATGCAGGATCCGACCCGCTTCCTCCTCCAGACAGTCTTGGGCTGCTCTCCCTGACGGTCCTCCGCCGCTCCCACCCCGCCTTGCCCTCCTCATCCGGGCCTCTCCCTGAACTGCAGATATTTGAGGGCAACCTCCCCAGGGGGACCCCATTTGCCGGTGCCCCCAGCTCCACACAGGACAGCTCCCGGTGGCCGTCCCTGCGCTGCGGTGTGTGGGAGGGTGCCATCCCCAGGAAGGCCCATCCTTGCCACGCTCTTGTATTCCCTTACTGTCCCGCGGGGGTGACCCGAGAGTCCCTCCTCAAGACCACTGCATGTGTGGAGGGCGGGTGATGTGCGCACGGTCGGGCGAGTGCCACCCACTCCGCCGAGCCCAGGCCTGCCATCGCCCGCCTCCCGCGGGCCGCGCACCCTGTCTGTGCCCCTCCGAGAAAGATGCTGGGCTGGCCTGTGGCGCAGACGCAGACTGCATGCGCGGCCAAGGCCGCCGCTCCGAGGCCCCTCTCCTGCCCGGACGCTCAGGGGTGAGTGGGAGGGTTCACCTCTGCACCCCAGCTTCCTCAGCTGAAGCAAAGCAGTAACCAGCAGGCCTCGCAGGGTAACACCCCGTGGGACACAGCACTTGGAGGTACGACACCTGGGGCCGCGTGGTGGCCCTTCTGACGCACGCAGGGCAGAGTCGCCTGCCTGGCTCCTTGGGCACCTGGAGCACACCTGCAGGAAGCTCAGCCGCTGACCTCCTGTCCTCCCTCACGCGCGCTGGGGAGGGCAAGGACGATTCTTCCCATCAGAAAACAAACACCCGCAAAACTCTCAAGAGCGGTGCTGCTTTTCTTCCTCTTGGTTTTTGCTGTTTTTCACACACTGATGCGGTGCATGGCTCCAGTTCCGTGTCGAGAAGGGCGGCGTGTGTGCACGTGGATGTGAGTGTGGGCAGGCGTGTTGGTGGGAGGAGCACTAGTGACCAGAGGATGAGGAGTTCGTAGTGTGGACTCCCCCTGCCCTTGACACACACACACACACACACACATACACACACACACTCCCAACCTGTGAGTCAGGGTTCTGGGGCACTGTCCAAGGAGCACCCACAGAATGAGTTCCCAAAGGCAGGGACTGCACCCCCCCATCTCTGAACCCCGGAACTTGAGGCATCTGAGCGTCCTCTGACCCCTGCCGGCCTGTGCAGGGCGTCCTTGGCCACTGCAGGACAAGAAAGGGCAGTGACGGGAAACACAGCTGACCACTGTTGCTTGTGTTGGCAGGGAGGGGCGGCCAGCAGTCCCGGAGATGCTCAGCCTCTATCTGGGGCCTTCCTGGCCCCTCTTCTGGGCCCAGGAAAAAGCTCCCCCATGGCCATCATGCTGCTCCAGGGACAGGGTCCAGGGGATGCGGTGTGCCCCACACACTTGCCTCGGGCCTCTGCCACACACACTGTCTGCAGGACCCGGACCCAAGCTCACCGTCCCCTGGCTCACTGTCAGATGCGGGGTCACCAGTGTGGTTTGCAGCTCCACTCAGCTGGTCAGACAGCACCTACTGAGAGCCAGGGCAGCCCTGAAGTTGCCAGGCGAAGGAGGAAACTGAGGCCTGGGCTTCAGACTTTAACTCGGGGACATCGCAACACACAGTCACCGCCTCCCCAGGACGGACGTGAGGACCAAACGAGGTGGCCAAGGACACGAGGCCCCGTGAAAGACGCGGCCCACAGAAATGTGTAGCAGCACGGCCCCAGCAGAGCACGACACAAGCAAAAGCCCTAGAGAACACATTCAAGGGAACATTACATCGTAACAAAGATTTTCCTGAGTGATGGATTCGGAGATAAATTTTATTGCCCTTCTTTGCTTTTCTGTAGTTAACCAATTCCCTGCAATTTTTCCCCATGAGAGAAGGCACGGAGGAGGGCTGTGTAGGCTGGAAAGCACTCCACATACCTCAGCGATGTGGCTATGATTTCCACACACGCCCCTTTGCAAAGGCTAACATGGGCAGCTTGGCGCAGACTGCATGGCTGTG
>NW_004955650.1:66418-67179 GCF_000276665.1 Chinchilla lanigera
GTTTCTGTTCCAGGCCGACAGTGCAAGAGAGTCCAGCTGGGCAGGCCGTGCGGCCAGGGCGCTGTAGGGGGCAGAGCCAAGGGACTGAGGATCCCAGCCCCGGGCCACCCCCAGGGCAGGGCTTCACTGCAGCTGTGCGTGCAGCTGTACCAGGCTGCCTGAGCAGCTGAGCAGTGGGGCCAACGCCAGGGCCAGGCGAGGCGCCCCCGGGGCTGCCTGCTCGGTGCTTCCCGCAGCCTCCGTCCTTTCAGAGCACCCCAAGACGGCGCCGGCGGGAAGAGAACACTCAGGAGTGTTGTGTGTGCTCTCAGCTCGTGTCCACACCCAGGCCTCACGTGCTCCTTTTTCACGTGTTCCTCCCACACCCGTGTGAGACACGCAGGCCTGCAGGCTTCGAGGAAAGCTGAGATCAGGACCTGGGGCCTGCTGCTGGAGCCTGGCCAGCTCTTCCCCGGGGGCACCGAAGCACTTAGGTGCTACTGAGCCACACAGGGAGGACAGCACAGCTCGCTGGTCACCTGCGGTGGCTATTCCAAGTTCCGGGACCCCAGAGGGGTTTGTGCTAGGGAAACTCACTGCGACCCCTCCATTCTGGGGGCGTTTGCTCAGTTCTGCTTCCCAAGGGCGCAGGGAGGGTCGGCCGGGCCCTGCTAGACTCAGGAGATGACAGGTAAAGGCACGGTCTCCTCTGTCCCGTGTCAGGATGCTGTGCAAGGGCTGAGCCCACCAGGTTCTGCCCTTCAGCTGGGCCTCTGGCCCAG
>NW_004955650.1:69044-69940 GCF_000276665.1 Chinchilla lanigera
TCCCCTTTGGTTTACTCAGCCTGCCTTTTCTCCTCCATAGCAGGGAGATAACAGTGGCTGCCTCAGCATGAGAAAAACTATTTAATAAAACAGTGAGGAGAATCACCAAGTAACTTGTGCAGCTGTGGTGATGTCACTTCTAAACATGAAGCCAGGTCCGCACGGCAAGTGCAGCCTGGCCTTGTGGCGGCAGGTAGGGGGCCTGGTTTCACACGTGGTCCCTTCTCAGAGCTGTGGGTCACACTGCGCCAGGAACTCAGCTCGTCGGAGTTGTTGTCTGCGAAACCGAGCTGGTGACGGCTCCTCCCCCGGGACGAGGATGGCAGCGGCATTTCCCCCTCCTGGCGGGGGCTCTCCAGCGTCCAGAGGCTGGGAGGAGGCAGAGAAGGTCTTGGGACAAACAGCAGCCGTCACAAAGCTGCATCGAGTGGGTGACTGAGGCCAGCACAGAGGTGCCCGAGAGGGACACCTGGCACCCTCATCAGGAGACTGGCGCTGAGGACCGGGAGTGCTGATCGCAGGAGGCAGGGCCTGGGCCTGCTGGGCAGTTCACTGTCCATCAGTGGCGTCGTCTGCTGGCGTCCCCCGAAAGTGCACTGCCTGACAGCTGGGAACCTGCTGGTGGCAGGAGCAAAGCGCCTCCCTGAGAGGCGAGCCCCCGACTGTGCGCATTCATTTCTACCAAGCCAGGGCCTCTTCCCTACCAGTGCTCTGGGGCTGCTCGGCGCAGAGCTCTCACCCGCTCCACAGTCAGGTGACCGCGGGTTTCCGTCCCGGGCAGAGCCGAACGAGACCCTAGATGTCTTCACGGAGTGGCAGAGCGCAGACCCCGGGTGCGGGGCGCACAGGAAACGCGCCCAATACGTGCGGCGCCCCTGCCGAGTCCTGCTCTCCGG
>NW_004955650.1:98631-106843 GCF_000276665.1 Chinchilla lanigera
GGCAGAGGCAGCAGTCCCAGACAGCCCCATGGTGCCCAGGCAGAGCCCCGGGGCTTTAGGCCAGCTCCTGAGAATGACCACAATTGTCTGAAAAGCAGGAGGCTCCCTGGAAGACCCGGCACATTGCTGGCACCCGCTTGCCTCTCCCTCCTGGTCTGGTGCCTCCCTGCACAGGTAACATCTCAATTCACCCACCAAAGGCGTGAGAAGCGTGGACAGCTGGGATCCTGACCGGTGGAACAAGGGAGGCTGCTGAGAGGACAGGCGTTCCCTGCAGTGTCACACGTGGACAAAGGAGCCTGGACAGAGGGCATGGCCCCGCGTCCTTTCCCACGCATTTGGCCCAGGCTCAGAGCAAGCCAGATGCCAGAGCACCAGCCGGGTGGGCAGAGTGCATGGCCTGCTCCTTTGCCTTTCACTTCCTGCATGCCAGGCTCCTGGTGCTACAGCGCAGACCCTCCACATGTCCTGGGGCAGCACCCCCTCTGCCCTCTGTGCCCCTGGGGGACTCAGCCCCCGGGAGTGAACTGGGCTCCTGCAGATGCAGCAGCCTGGAGAACCCAGGGCGGAGGGGGTGTCTCCGTCTGTCCCTGACTTGTGTTCCTAGCCTCTTCCCTCTGTCCTGCGGTAGATGATCCATCCCCTCCCCCATTCCCATTCTGAACCCTGAGCCCCAGGAGATCAGAGTGTGACCATAATTGGAGACAGGGTCTTTAAAGCAGTGACTGGGTTGGATCAGGTCTTCAGGGGGTCCTACCCAGTCTGACTGGGCGACACAGACACACAGAGGGTGACCTTGCACCTTGCAAGGACACAGGGAGAAGGTGCCGCCTATGAGCCCAGACACCAAACCCGCCTGCTCCTTGGCCTTGGCCTTCCAGCCTCGGAATGGTGCGAAACACACTTCCATTTCCGTGCGGAAGTCACCAGGCTGCTGCTGTGTCCTCCGGCCCTCAGGAGGTAGCAGACCTGCTTCCTTGCCTGGAGCCGGCGGCAGCTGTCCGTCTGTTCCTCTTGGGTGCCTGGCATCCCCGCAGCTCCAGCCCCACGACCGATGCCCTCACTGCGTGGTGTGACCCAGCCTCACCTCTGTCTCAATGGGACCCCAACGCCACCTCTGCTGTTTCAGTGAGTCATCTGACGTTTTTAAATCCCCAAACTGGGATGTCTTACTTTACCCAGACAGCAGGAAAAATAGGGCAGCAGGGTCCTAGGAAAGGGGCAGGGAGACGGTGGTGTGGCGGGGCTCAGGACTTGCCCTGCCGGTGACCCGGTGACCGGCAGTACTGCGAACCCAGCCGTGACCCTCCCGTCTTCAGGGACACGGTGTGAGCACGCTGTGGGGAAGGGCCAGGCCGCCAGCCAGGGACCGTGGGACAGGGCGCCGGACAGCAGCCGGCCCCTGACTGACAGAGGAGCAAACACAGATGTGCGGCTCGTGCCCGAGGTCAGGAGCTCATGTCCCAGCAGGGTTTGGATGCAAATACGAGCTCCCGAGTCTTCTCTCGGTGCTTCCTATGGCGCCTGTGACTGGCTCCAGGTGTTCTCCTCGCCCGCGTTTTGGGTGACGGGGTGGACGCGGGGTGCCGTGGAGGAGGCCTCCTCCTGAGAGCGGCACTGGCCCCGTAACTGACAGCTGTGCCCTTTTAGGGGTCCGGATGTGAGAACCCTGCTCCACTCAGGCCGCGCACAGGCCAGCACCTCGCGGAGCCCCAGAGAGGGCGGAGCTTGCCAAGGCCGGAACAGTGCCCTGCGCCCCTTCCTCTGGGGCACGGCTCACGGCCTCCTGCTGCCGGTCCTTCCTGGGGGCCTGCGCTCCTGTCCATCATTAACGACGCTGAAATTCGAATTTCATGTAACTTTACTCTGCTGCAAATAGATGCTCTTAAAGATTTCTCTTCTCAGCTAAGACTGGAAAAACCTTTCTCAGCTCCAGGACAGACGGCAACGGGCAGGGGCGGAGTCGGGCTGTGTCCACCCCGCTGCGGGCAGTTAAAACAGTCATCAGGAAGATGGCAGTGGGGAGCGATTAACGAGATGAAACAGATGTGTCCTTGGTGGTTTTCCTGGCCGCTCCGAGTGGACCTGAGCTGTGGACAGCACAGCGTCGTTCTGGGGAAGGGGCTGGAAAAACCTTCGGAGATGCGTACCCGGGCCATCAACCCCTCCCAAGCACTGGCGGCCCAAGAAGAGACTGGAAAGCGGGCATAAGGCCCAGCGGCGCTGTCCTCCATGGGCTCCGCTCACTGGCGAAGTCAGTTAACCCATGTGGCTTCCACCAGCTCCCCCAAAATGGGGGTCACAGGTGCTGATCCACAGGAAGGCATGCGCCAAATCTGAGATTGGCCCTGTGAGCTGGAGACACCAGGTGCCTCTTCCCATCATAAATAAAACACCTGCACGGCAGCCAGGCGCTGAGTGGACGCCAGGAGATTTCCCATGGTGGAAAGACCTAGCTTTAGGGTCCCACCCTTCCTTCTTACCTCCCACTGCAACCTGAGCCGCACACAGGTCTGGTGTTGGGTCACAGCCCGTCAGCTCCCGGGGTGCCGAGGCAAGGACCTGCGCGAGTGACAGAGAAACCCCGGACCCCGCACGGGTCAGCAGAGGAGCAGAGACATCTTCAGGCGTGGCCACCCCTCTCCTGACCCCTGGGCTAGTTCAACCCGCTTAGCCTGGTGCGGAAGTGCCAGGGCCAGGGCCATGGCATCACCACCGCAGGAGGAGCTGACTTGTCTCATGTGGCCACGGGCCGAGACCATGAACCCCAACGGAAAGGGCTGAGGCTGGCTTCTAGTATGCAGCGGATGATCTGAAGACGCAGGGTCCTCCGCACACACAGGGTGCGCACCCAGCACAGAGAGCAAACACGCGTGCATGTAAGTGCAAGAGGTGAGAACCGCACACGTGTCCCTACACGCACACACACAAAACTCATTTCAAAATGCTTTACTTTAAAATACTGCCTCGGGCTGGGGATATAGCTCAGTGGCACAGCGCCAGGCAAAGCGCAAGGTCGTGAGTTCAATTCCCAGCATCAAAAAAAAAAAAGCCTCTATTTTTTAACTACCTGACACTTTTGGCAGTTTCTGCTCTACCAGCATTTAAAGTTTCTCAGCTTTGATACAGTGATGTTATTCCACAGAGTCTACTGTTTATCCGTACTTGCTGGAAAAACAAGAATAAGAAGGATGTTTATGTCTGGAATCACCTGTAACTGGGGACTTAGGATCAACTAAAATAACAGTTAATAGGAAATGAAATAATTATAGTACATCTATCAAATGGAAAAGTCATGCAATTCTTAAGAAAAGAAAATATACCTGTGTATACTAATTCAGAAGGATACCCAGTATATTTCATTTTACACAGAGCATAAAACAGTTCAGAAAAAGATGCAAGCACAGAGAGAAGTAGATGATTGTGTGAGTGGAAAGCAGAAAGTCAGGAATGAACTGCAAACTGCTGGCAGTGCTCAGGGAGACTGTGTGTGCGCATGTGTGTATGCGTGTGTGCGTGTGGGGATGGGATTCCACACATGAGGACACTGCTGTGCTGTGCGAATCAGTAGCCAGTAACCGGCTCCCCTGAAAGACACAAACCTTGACTTCGTATTGTTTGCCAGTCTCTGTGGGGTGAACACTCCCCCTGCAGTATCAAGCTACCCACACAACCCATGGAGCCCAGGGAAGCGGAGTGCAGCCTCACGCCCTCAGTACCCTGCCACGCAGACACACACGGCCGTGGAATCCACTGCAACAGCACAGGGAGCAGGGGTGTGGGAGGAATGAGCGCTGAGTATTTATAAAGTCTAATTGTGTTAGCACACCGACAGAAAACACTGCTCCCCACGGTGGCCACCCTGTCCCTTACACAAGGTGAGATATACTACTGCATGCTGCCACTTACACAGTGTGGAAACACTAGTTTTAAAATAATTCATCACCTTGCAATGCACACAATTTGCTTTTTATTTTTGGTACCGGGAATCAAACTCAGGACCTTGCGCTTTCCATGCAGACGTTTGTGCCGCTGAGCTGTATCCCTGGCCCCATTTGTTTTTTAATAGTGACTGTGCTTAACAACTGGATCCCATATTTCCTGGAAATTTATTGGGCTTAACTTAATAGGATTTCACTTGCAGGTGGAAGGGGTGGAGCCAGAGCCCTGGAACATCTTAAGTCTGAAAATCTCTGGAAAGATGCTGTCCTTTTCACTAATGTAGAGTCGGGATCTGGCAGCTCCACTGACACCAAGCAGTCTGCAGGGGAGGTTGGAAGCCGCTAGAGTCCTCTTTCTGAAGGGCCTGCTGCGCGCCACATTCTGAGAGAGGCTACCGTTCAGCTGACGCCTTCCTGTGCCGCACACGGAGTTTAAACGCATGTATTTTGCACACTCAATGTGCAATGGCCCTGCTTGTCCCCAACACACTGCCACAGGCCTTGTGCCCCGGGCTGTGTGAGACGGCTCCCAGCCTTGTGCACACGGGGCGGAGCGAGCGTGCTGACAGCCCGCTGGAGTCTCTGCTGTCACAGGGCAGGGCCACTGTAAGGAAGGGCGCCCACGGGAAGCTCTCCGCAGGATGGGAAGGAGACTCAGGCCTGCGGCTTCGGGCCACTGGGAAGGGTGGCCGTGCCCACGCTTCAGCCTGCGGGAGGGCGATGGGCACCAGCCATCTTCTCAGGGCTGTGGTGTAATCAGCAGCTCCCCCAGCCCTGATGGAGGCTCTCACCTGGCTGCCCTCTGAGGAGGGGCTTCCTCACGCTCCTCTGCTCGCCACTCTAAGCACCTGGGTGGCTCCTGGACTTTGTTAGAAAATGCTGGTGCAGGGGCATGGCTGCAGCCTGGTGTTCAGCTCTGAATCCCCGTCCTGTGAGGCTCACGGCTCAGGAAATTTCTTCTGGGAATGGGCAAACTCTGCCCTTCTGGGTTATAATATTTTTGAAGGAAGGCTCCTGGTATCTGTCCTCTAAAATAAAATCTTTTCCTACCTTAACCTCACCAGAATAATAGCTATTTAGCAACAAGTACTAAATAATGAGCTACATTACGAATGAATGCATGCATGCATGAATGAATGAACTACGTTTAAACCTAGTCTGTCTGGATGCAGTTGCTACAGACAGAATCATCGTGATATTCTTTCAGAGCATGAGGAGCTCTCCATTCTTTTTTTTTTTTTTTTTAAGGTCTCACTGTGTAATTCAGGCTGGTCTTGAACTTACTATGTAGCCCAGGCTGGACCTGAACTCACAGCGATCCTCCTGTCTCAGCCTCTAGAGAGCTGGGATTACAGGTGTGCACCACCACGTCTGTCTGGACAGAGGCAGCAGTGGGACCGGGGCGCTCCCGCACCTCTGCAGATCCCTCCAGAGCTCCCGGCTGCAGCTCTCAGGCAAGTTGTCCACAGGTTTCTCCTGAATCCCTGCCATGGAATTCACCGTCCTGTGCGACACTACCCCATCGCTCTGCACGTCTGCGGGTCAGAGCCTGTCCCCCACAGAGTGTGCCAGTCCCCGATGGCCTGATCTTGCAGTTCTGTGGGTGAGGCTTCCCGCAGAGACTCCCTGCTCCTGAGGGCCAGATCTCCATCTGCCCATCTTGGCCTAATGTGGGGCCCAAGAGGAGCAGGACACGTTCTATGTTCTAAGTTGTTTTTAAAGCACCTCCTCCAAGGAATATGATGCTGCCCTCGCAGAAGGAATAGCTTTTCCTTGGGTGACCATGGGGTGTGAACTTGAACTCCCGCCTCCCCCCCAGCCTGCCACCCTCACTCACCCCATCTTTCCTGCTTTGAGCCCTCCTCCCTTCCTCTCCTTCCCTGGCCTCTGTTTTTCCCGATATTCGCCCATCAATCAGCTCTGGGCTGCAGTGGGTTGAATAGCCTGTCAATGAGCCTTAATGAGCCTGTCAGCATCCCCCATTGTTCTAAGTCCGGCTGACAGCGGAGGCCGGGGGAGTGACAGCTTCCAGCACCGGGAGGTGAGGTGTGGACACTGTGTCCGGAGTGGACGTCCTGTGTAGGCACAAGGAGGTGCCTCAAGGCCACCGAAGCTGCCCATAGCTTCTGCCAGCTGCAGCTCTGCTAAGGTGAAAGGCGGATGGAGCAGCTCGGGAGGGAGGGAGGGAGGCAGGCAAGGACAGCTCTCTGGGACTCACTCTGGGGACCCCTGGCTCTGTGAAAGCACACTGGGAAAGAAAAACAAAAGAGAAAACACGGGAGCCTCACTGGATCGTTTAAGGGCAAAGGCCACTCCACAAGTCAATGCCCGGAAGAACATCAGTGGCGAGAGGCTCGTGCTTAGCAGGTGCTTTTGACAAATGTGTTGGATCTGCTCTCCCTGCAGACCACCGTGAGCAGGACGGGAAACGAAAGCTACCGCCGGGCTCCTGAAGGGCTCTGGTTGTGGGGACCTGCTGCCACACCCCACAGTCAGCTTCCAGCAGGAAGCGGGGTAAGAGCAGAGTCGGGGCTCCGAGGTAGACAGCACCCCCAGCTCAAGAAGCTCATGCTTCCCCGGGATGCTCAAGGTGAGACACAGCTGGGAAGCTCACCATGAACTACAACAGGTGGTTTTTCCTAAAATAATACAAAAAGGTAACATTTTTCTGGTAGTGGAAGAGATGGCCTGCTTCATGGGTTTGCGAGGGTCACTGGAGGTTGATCTTGCCCAGCACAGGGCATGGTGCCCGGTGACACCCGCTGGATGTGGGCACCACCCCATGACTGCAGGGCTGCCTGCTTCCCTCCCTGTCAACAGGACCTGAGACCTGCCCTGCTCACCCCTGCCTCACCCGGGCTCTCTGCGGCCCCCAGGCTCCAGGCCAAGGGGAGTCTGCAGTCTCCACGAGGATGGGACCCCTACCTCTGTCAGTGGGAGCACTGTTCCCTCCCAGGGTGGTATCACACAGGCTCCCTGCTGCCATGGCCAGCTGTGCAGGACACGGTGCTGGGCTTCCTTCCCTTGACCTCATCTGACCCTCTGCGAACGCTCCTGCCCAGCAGCGTGGCTGTGGCCTCCTTCCTGTGCCTTGGGATGCGGTGCTTGCACCTGACCTCTCTGGGCACTGACCGCCAGCTCCCAGCATTGGCTCCTCTGGGTTCTTCCCACCAGGCCCCAGGATTGGCTTTCACAGCCTCTTAGTGGTGCTGTCCTGGGCGCTGGCCCCAGCCCAGGCCCTGCCCTTTCTTGGCCTCTCCATTTCTCCCAGGCCCCAGGTTCAAATCCTAAGGCCCTGGTCTGCTTCCCTGGAGAACAGAGCTCCCCCAAAGCGGTAATGAGGCTGCAAGGGGAGGCGAGAGGATCCAGAGGCCTCGGAAGACAGAGGGGCAGGAGCGCAGCCTGCAGAGGGCAGAGTCGCATGTTCAGTGGCCGCTCAAGGTGAGGTGCGGCCACGAGACAGCCCACGAGACAGCCTTTGCACAGAGCGGTTGAAACAGAGACGGAAATGAAAGAGCAGGGGTCACAGCAAGGCGCAAAGAGTATCTGGCTTCAGACACGGGGTGTCTGCGGGCCCCGGTGTCAGAAGGGTCAACTTCCCAATGTGTCTGTCCGTTCTCCCACCACCCTGTTTGAGGGCGGAAGTCACACGGTCACATGACTTGCGTTAGCCAATGAAGAAGGGGCAGGGAATTTAAGAGCCTTGTGAACCCCGCTGTGTGGCCAGCTGCTCCGGACTTACATGCGAGAGTAGCCTTGACCCCGACAGACCCGGCGCACACAGGAGCGGGGCTAAGGAGAGTCACTGCTGCTACATGAGACGGCAGAAGTGCTGTGGCCGTTTTGCTGGTTGTGTAACCCATGTCAACAGTCAAGGATGCCACAGGCCAAATGGACTAGAGCTCCAGCTGCCAGGCTAGAAAAGGGCCGGAAGCCGCCACCGCCTCCTCCCCTGGGAAGGGGATTGTGGCCCTGTCACCATGCGAGCCCTCCTGCCCCCCAGCACCCCTGGATTTACCTGTGTTGTAGCCCCTTCCCAGCGCCGGCCACGGGCGGTGATTCTTCCACAGGTTCCCGAGGTACCAGTCACTCTGATTCTCCACCAGGCCCAGGACCTGCTGCCCTGTGAAGTGCAGAGAATGCAGTCTTAGAAGAGGCAGCCATGGTAACCGGATCAATACAGGCAACAGCACCCAGGTCTCCATACTAAGTGCCCGGTTCAGACCCCTGTGTAACCTGCGGAAAGCCTGGAATGACCTAACTCATTCCTC
>NW_004955651.1:0-2219 GCF_000276665.1 Chinchilla lanigera
GGAGGAGCTAGGATCCCTCTGGAGGACTGGAGAAAGTCCAGCTGCTTAAACGCAGGTCCGCTTAGCTGTCCCCACAAACAGGATTTCTGGCATCAAGGTAACTACAGTCTTAATTTCAGTTGTGCTACAGCTTTGCACACTCTCCCGTCTTCCCCATATGGCATATTGCCTTGGTGTCAGCGTCTCCCCACAAGTTGAGTAGAATATTTGGCAGAGAACCTGTCTGGGAACGAATTGTATGAAACCTTTAAGCAGGGATTAGTTTTCCAAAGTAATTTCTCAAAGGACATTGTCATTATTTACTACATTTAGGATGCTTAGAAAGGAAAGGGCAAAACATGTGTTTCATGCCAGTGGGACTTAATTCAGGAATTTTTGACGAAAAAGTTGTGAAGTGTTTGGAAAAGGTAGAGAACTTAGTTGCCTTCTAGAAAAGTATCTGGAGTTTTTTCGTATAAAAGAATGATTTTAGTTGAATTTAAATAAAAACAGTCGAGGCAGCTTCAAACTTTAAGGGATCTAGGTTCCTGTCAAATGTGAGAATAGGAAGTCAGTACTGACTTGAGAAATCAGATTTTAACAGCAGATCTCCCGTAAATGAGGTGACTTTTGGAATGAGTCACCTATTTGCCCATCCTTATGCAAGGCAGAACAGGCTGTACTAGGGCTGTGCCAGGTGAGAAACGCATACTAAAATGGTTGAAGAAGGACCGTGAAGAAAGTCAGTTTATAGTAGTGCTTCAAGAAAACTAGCTTGAGGACTTTAACATCCTAACTCGTCTTCATAAGTGCTGTCAAAAATGGCATTGTCACATCTAGATGAATGTGTTGAGCCACGGTAGGATGGGGAGAGTTCTCACATGCTAACGTAAAGAACCAATTCAAACTCTTTCCTCTCTGATCCAATTGCCCACCTCCAAAACCCTGCTGCAGAAACTGTGGCATTGTCACAGAGTCTATATAGCCCCAGTAGAACAGAAGCGAATGAATTATCAGACATGGACCCAGATACTCAGAGTTTAGAGCTAAGTGCAACATTGTGGAATAAACCACTCTACTGCGTATTCTCCTGCCTGCCACCCTAACTAGTCCTTATCCTGTAGGTCAGTTGCTTTTCTTGTAAGCTACATACCTAAGAGGAGGAAGAATTTTCCTGGGATGGTAGCTTGGAGCAGGAAGAGCTTAGGCTGCCAGACTGGGTTACTACTTGTGAGTATCCTGAGGCCTAACCCTGTGACTTCCATGCTAAGCTGTGTCCTGCCCAAGGCAATGGGCTGCTGAAGGCATGGGCTTACTTAAGTCTGAGGCCTATATCCTGCCTTGATGTGAGGAGGTGGCCCTGCAGGGAACTGCTATCATCTCTGCTGGAGGCAAGGAGTTGGGCCCGTTCACTGTAGCAAAAGGCTCCCTGGGGCCATGGTAAGGCCACCTGGACCAGAACCTAATATATGTTTCTTAAACAGTGATGTCACAAATGGTGGGGCCGGGCGGGATGCACCAGGTTACCAAGGCACTGGCAACAAGTGGCCACCAGAAAGATTCCAGCAGGTGTTTTGCTGCAACCCTACTGGCGTAGGTCTCACTGACCAAGCCATATCTGTTATGTTTCTCCTGCGCTTCTGGACTCCAGGGCTCCATTTTTGGCCACAGGTGTGGCTACTGGTCCTGGTGGCCCCATGTCCTGAATGGGCCCAAGGCTCAGTCCAGCTGGACTCTGAGCCCTTGAGGCCCAGTGCTTTACTTTTTCCTTTACAGTCCAATCTCCCTCATGGATCGCTCCATCCCCTTAGTTCCCTGTCAGAGCCGAGGGGATATGATGACCATGGATCTTCCATGCCTGTGAAGATGCTGCTTAACCCTGAAGCATCAACTGGAGAGCCGTTGCCAGATCAAAATAAATTTGCTGTTCCACATGAAGGTTTGGATGAGAAACTTTCCAGGCCAGAGAGGCTCCCAGTGGTGGTTTTAATGCTAGATGGGGAAACAGCTCAGCCTACAAACCCTGCTGATGCAATCCAACGTCCAGCAGAGGAAGAGGCTCAAGATCAAGAGTTGGCACTACCTAGTATGGCTAAAATTCCAGCACATCACCAGGTGATCCTTCAACCCCTAGCTCACCATTATAAGTCTCCCACTCGTGGAGTTGAGTCCACGGGTATGGAACTTATCACAACTCTGGAGCCTGTCAAGGAAGCTGAATCTTTGGCCCAGCAAATGGC
>NW_004955651.1:2679-3963 GCF_000276665.1 Chinchilla lanigera
CCTCAAACCACAGTTAGCCATGGGGATCTGGACCTCACTGCAGCTGCAAAGCCCACTCTGGAGGCAGAACCTTCTGTCACCCAGCAGGAACACGCTACTGAGCCTGAACAGTTACCTGAAAAATTTGAATCTTCTCCAGCTCAGAAAGAAGTCATAGCTCTAACTTCAGATGCCCCAAAAGAGGTAGATTCCTTTACACTTCATGAGGAGTTTCCCAAGGCACCAACTCCAGTACTTCAGTCAACCTCTGCTCAGCCTCAGGAGCCACTGGTGTATGAGACGACAGCTCCACCACCAGGTCTGTACTCAACTCAGCATCCAACATTACCCAGTGTCATAATCCGACCATTGGACATAGGCCTTGCCCTAAGTCCTAAAGTCAGTACAGAGGCTGAACATTTTGTGAGCCTGCAGGAGGTTACAGTTTCTCCTTTGAAGCACCCGGAGTTGACACTTGTACAGCCAGAGCAGACCCAGGCACAAGCTCAGGAGCCGAACCTCACTCCTGTCATCACTGAGGCTCTGAACCTGGAACATCACATAACTCCTGCACCTTCTTCAGAGGTTCAACTCTCTCCAAATTTTCAGGAGACCCCATCTCAGCCTCCAGAGCCATCTATGCAGGCTGTTGGAGAGCAGATAGTACCACATGGAGTGACAAATCCAAGACCACTGGATCAGCATACAGCTCTGCCTGCAGCATTGCCCAGTGTTGTGGTACAACCCTTGGACATGGGCTTTACACGAAGTCTGCAAGTCTCTACAGAGTCTGAACATGCTGCGATCCTGCAGGAGGTTACGGGTACTCCTCTGAAGCACACGGAGTTGGAACTAGTGCAGCCAGAGCAGACGCAAGCGCAGGCTCAGAAGCCGGACCTCACTCCTGTCATCATTGAGGCTCTGAACCTGGAACATCACATAACTCCTGTACCTACTGCAGAGGTTCAGCTCTCTCCAACTTTTCAGCAGAACCCATCTCAGCCTCCTGAGCCATCTCTGGAGCCTTTAGGAGAGCATACAGTACCACATGGAGTGACAAATCCAAGACCACGGGGTCACCATACAGTTCTGCCTGCAGCATTGCCCAGTGTTGTGGTACAACCCTTGGACATGGGGTTTACCCTAAGTCCTAATGTCACTACAGAGGCTGAGCATGCTGTGATGCAGCAGGAGGTTACACTTACTCCTCTGAAGCACCCGGAGTTGACACTTGTACAGCCAGAGCAGATGCAGACACAGGCTCAGGAGCCAAACCTCACTCCTGTCATCATTGAGGCTCTGAAC
>NW_004955651.1:5171-5969 GCF_000276665.1 Chinchilla lanigera
TACTCCTCTGAAGCACCCGGAGTTGACACTTGTACAGCCAGAGCAGATGCAGGCACAGGCTCAGGAACCGAACCTCACTCCTGTCATCATTGAGGCTCTGAATCTGGAACATCACATAACTCCTGTACCATCTTCGGAGGTTCAACTCTCTCCAAATTTTCAGGAGACCCCACCTCAGCCTCCAGAGCCATCTCTGGAGCCTCTAGGAGAGCATACAGTACCACATGGAGTGACAAATCCAAGACCACTGGGTCAGCATACAGCTCGGCCTGAAACATTGCCCAGTCCTGTGGTACAACCCTTGGACATGGGGTTTACCCTAAGTCCTAATGTCAACACAGAGGCTGAGCATGCTGTGATCCCGCAGGAGGTTACAGTTAGTCCTCTAAAGCACCCGGAGTTGACACTTGTACAGCCAGAGCAGATGCAGGCAGAGGCTCAGGAACCGAACCTCACTCCTGTCATCACTCAGGCTCGGAACCTGGAACATGACATAACTCCTGTACCTACTGCGGAGGTTCAACTCTCTCCAAATTTTCAGGAGACCACATCTCAGCCTCCAGAGACATCTCTGGAGCCTACAGGAGAGCATACATTACCACATGGAGTGACAAGTCCAAGACCACTGGATCAGCATACAGCTTTGCCTGCAGCATTGCCCAGTGTTGTGGTACAAGCCTTGGACATGGGGTTTACCCTAAGTCCTCAAGTTACTACAGAGGCTGAGCATGCTATCATGCAGCAGGAAGTTACACTTACTCCTCTGAAGCACCCGGAGTTGACACTAGTACAGCCAGA
>NW_004955651.1:7557-8915 GCF_000276665.1 Chinchilla lanigera
AGTTGACACTTGTACAGCCAGAGCAGATGCAGGCACAGGCTCAGGAGCCGAACCTCACTCCTGTCATCATTGAGGCTCTGAATCTGGAACATCACATAACTCCTGTACCTTCCTCAGAGGTTCAACTCTCTCCAAATTTTCAGGAGACCCCATCTCAGCCTCCAGAGCCCTCTTTTGAGGATGTAGGAGAGCAGATAATACCACATGGAGTAACACATCCAAGACCACTGGGTCAGCATATAGGTCCGCCTCCAACATTGCCCAGTGTTTTGGTACAAGCCTTGGACATGGGGTTTACCCTAAGTCCTCAAGTCACTACAGAGTCTGAGCATGCTGTGATCCCACAGGAGGTTACAGTTACTCCTCTGAAGCACCCGGAGTTGACACTTGTACAGCTAGAGCCGATGCAGGCACAGGCTCAGGAGCTGAACCTCACTCCTGTCATCATTAAGCCTCTGAACCTGGACCATCACATAACTCCTGTACCTTCTTCAGAGGTTCAGCTCTTTCCAAATTTTCAGGAGACCCCATCTCAGCCTCCAGAGCCATCTCTGGAGCCTATAGGAGAGCAGATAGTGCCACATGGAGTGACACATCCAAGACCACTGGGTCAGCGTATAGGTCTGCCTGCAACATTGCCCAGTGTTGTGGTACAACCCTTGGACCTGAGCTTCCCTCTAAGTTCTAAAATCATTATAGAGGGTGAGGATTCTGTGGCCCTGCAAGAGATTACAGCTTCTCCTGTGGAGCACCCGGAGATGATACTTGCACTTCCAGAGGAGGTGCAGTCCCAGCATCCAAACCTGTCTCCCATCACAGTTCATCCTTCAGACCTGGAACATTCCATGAGTGCACCACTTGCTACGGGGACTGAACTTACATCACTGATGCAAGAGGGAGCCCCTCAGCCTCCAGAGCCATCTACGGAGGCTGTAGGTGAACGTACAGGAACACCTGAAATGACAAATCCACTGGGTCAGGATGCAGCTCATCATCCAACATTACCCATGGTCCCCATCCAACCACTGCAAGTAGAGCTTATTGTAAATGCAGCACCCACTACAGAGTCTGAACCTCTTGTGACCCTGCAGAGGGCTTCTACTCCTGCTCTGGTGCAGCCCGAGTTGACGCTTATACCTCCAAACCTGACTCCTGTCACATTTCAACCTTTTAATGTGGAACAGCATACGAAGCAGTATTCTGTACAGATGGAGCAGAATTCCACTGGGGCTGTCAACATATGCGATCTCTGTGCCTGTGAAAATGAGGCCCTGTCGTGTATCGATCTCAGCCCAATGCAGAGACTGCAGCAAGTACCTGTAGTAGAGCCAAACTCCTTCACAGTCTTGTAAGAATCA
>NW_004955651.1:9802-11081 GCF_000276665.1 Chinchilla lanigera
TACGGTGTTTACTATTTCCCAGCGTTGTGAGAGAAGAGAAACACCAGTGATGCATATGTCAGCACCACCCATATGGATGAATGTTAGCTGTTGTGATTATTATTCAGGCCCTGAATTATGTTCAGAACCCGCCTCTGTCCCTTGCTTTCTATATATAGCATCCAGTTTATGCCCAACCCCGGAGGGCTAAGTACGTTGGGAGCCGTGGGAAGAATAATGTTTTCTCCAGAACATGAAAATGATGGGAGAGAAGGAAGGGGAAAAGCCTTGAGGGAGCTGGTTTGTAGTTATGGGCTAGGAGTGGATGCAGACCTCAGGTGCTGTCCTTCGCCAGAATCTGAATCAGCAAGTGTGAAGGTTAGGGAAAGCTGCATGGGTCAGATCAAACCTTACCTGGTGCTTAGTGGCTGCAGTTGTGAAGTAGAGGAAACACAGGAAGCCCAGTCCCGACACAGGCAGGAGGAATGAACAGCATTAGAGAGGCCAGTGTGCCTGCAAAGAACCGCGTTAGGAAGCAATGAGAGCTATTATCTTAAATTATCAACGTTGAATACCAACTCTAGAGGTTTGATGGACAGATATAGACAGAGTTTTCAAGCAAGAGAGCAAAATGATTGAAACAGGAGGGCTCTGTTAGACTCCACATGCAGAGTGATGTGGAGGGGAGAGCTGAGTTCAGGGAGATCACATAGAAAGCTCTAGGAAACCTGAGGATACAATGACAAGCAGCGGAGCAGAGTGGTGGTGGGGTTGGAGGACGCTGGGAGCACTGTGTGATGGAGTGATTGGGCAAAGAATTGAAGGGCAGGGTGGACAGGAAAGTACAAATCCTATGAGGCCCCAGTTTCCGCCCTGTATGGAGATGCGAATGGTGGTGGTATGACAGGTGGCAGCAGCAAGCAGGAGGGAAGGCCAGTTTGAGGGGGAGCAGTTCTGTTTGAGGCTCCTTCACTGGTGAGCACAAAGCGATCAGAATGCATCTGGTTGTGTGGCAGTGTTCCCAAGGCTCAGCAGATTGATTTCTTCCCCACTTATCCCCAGAAAAGTGTACGTTCACTCAATAGGAAAGATATTGCTAAAGAATAAAGAAGGAATTTCCACAAAATTGAGACTGAACTCTACTTCAAGGAACACTGGCCTTGAACTCACTATGTGGCCGAGGCTGGCCTTGAACTCATGGCAAGCCTCGGGCCTCAGCTTCCTGAGTGCTGGGATTACAAGTGTGCACCACTACTCCTGGCTTCATAGCTTTCTTTTAATGTGTGATAGATGCCACTCT
>NW_004955651.1:11181-12173 GCF_000276665.1 Chinchilla lanigera
CCTTGAACTCACTATGTGGCCGAGGCTGGCCTTGAACTCATGGCAAGCCTCGGGCCTCAGCTTCCTGAGTGCTGGGATTACAAGTGTGCACCACTACTCCTGGCTTCATAGCTTTCTTTTAATGTGTGATAGATGCCACTCTTTTAAAAATGAGTCAGATATGTAAGGAATAATGTGAAATCCATACCCCTGTGTCCTTGATCCCCCCATGTCCCTTACTCTCTCACCCAGAAGTTAAGCTGTAGTACCAGCCTGGTGTGTGTCCTTCTTTCTTTGCACTTTTTCCCCTGAGAAGGTGACGGTGAACTCCCTGCCTCGTGGGTCCTGCTTTTTCTCTATGCATCAAGTCCAAGCGATTTTCCCACCTGAGCACATCAGTTCCTCTGAGCTCCACCTGTCCTGATCCTTCCACTGACCGGGGAAGCTTCCCCAAAGGGTACTGAGGTGAAGCTTTGGTGCCTCCAGGCATAGGGTTTCTTTCTTCTTACTTGCTAATGATGATAAATTTTGGCCCATTTTTCTGTTGAATTTTTTATCATTTACGTATTGATTTGCAGAAGGAGTCAGCTTAGACACAAGTGATTTTGGGAAAGATATTTACATTAAAAGTAATTGACTGGCATTATTTATCCAGGAGATTGGACAGACAGGAAGTTCGGTTTCTGAGGGGAAGTCTCATCATTTGTGGGAGCGTCTCCATATTGTTTCTTTATTGTGCAAACTAGGGAGCACTTAGATCTGGAAATGAAAAAGCTGTATCTTACCTGTGTTTGAATATCCTGGAGATTGCCAAGAGTTTTACTTATTCTGCTCCTTCCTGTCTCCGTTGTTCAAAGATATCAACTGTTTCTTCCCAGAAATTTCCAAGGAAACTCTATTCGAGCCATTCCAGAAGGGATATGGAAGACGTACCGTTGGGTTCATAAACTGTGAGTATCTTCTTTCCAAATATGAGTACAAAAACTTCATTGTAAGATCTTTGTGGATCGAGA
>NW_004955651.1:12895-13873 GCF_000276665.1 Chinchilla lanigera
TTTCCTTCCTCATACATAGAGGGTTACCCTATTCACTTAAAGGCCTATGATGTTCCATAGTGTGTATATGTTATGGTGTATTTATTTATTATTATTATTATTGTTGTTGTTATATTTTGGTGCTGGGGATAGAACTCAGCACCTTGCGCTTGGCAGGCAGGCACTGTCCCGCTGAACCATCTTCCCAGCCCATTGTTTTTTTGTTTGTTTTGAGACAGAGTCTCACTATGTAGTGCAAGCTGGCCTTGAAGTCATTTCTGTAGCCCAGGCTGGCCTCAAACACACGGCAATACTCCTGCCTCAGCCTCCGGAGTACTGGGATTACAGGCATACACCAGGACTGTCATGGTGTATTTATTTTATTTATTTTAATTTTTTGGTTTCTTTGAGACAGGGTCTCGCTATGTAATGCAGGATGGCCTTGAATTCGTTTTGTAGCCCAGTTTGGCCTCAAACTCCAGACAATCCTCCTGCCTCAGACTCCTGAGTGCTGGGATTATAGGCATATGTCATGGTATATTGAATAATTTTCCTATCGATGAATGTTTAGAGTATATGCAGGTTTTTCCGCATTTTTAAAAATTAGTACATTGCAGTGTATAATGATTGCATTCCTCATGGGCAGTTGGAACATGTACATAATACTGTACATCTTAATTCCTTTTCTCGCGCTCTTTCCTCCCTCCCCCTCCCTCTATCTTTTGATCCTCTTCCCCGTGAGAAAGATCTATCTCCCTTCTTCTTATTATCTGTCTTTAATTCTGCTCTTTTTGTGTGTGTTTGTTTTGTTTTTCTTCCGGTTCCAGGAATCGAACTTACGACCTTGCGTTTGCCAGGCAGGCGCTATGCCGCGGAGCTAAATCCCCAGCCCCTAATTCTGCTCTTTATATCTACTTTGGATTGCCCATATAAGAGAAACCATGAGATCATGAAACTTGTCTGATTTATTTCACTTAACATTATGATCTCAAGGTGCAT
>NW_004955651.1:14777-16164 GCF_000276665.1 Chinchilla lanigera
TCTTCCAGAAATCTCAGTGAAAATTACATCACTGAACTACGTAAGGATTCCTTTGAAGGCCTGCTGTCCCTCCAGTATTTGTGAGTTATTTAATCATATTTATTTGTGAGTTTTAAGTTATCGGTAATGTGAGGAGGGAGCTCAAATTAGATATTCTCCAAAATCTCTTCCAGCAGTAAAATGCTACAATTATGCAAGTCCGTGTAGGTCTGCATCTATATTTATCATCAAACACCCTATATGCATTTTCACTTTTTAAATCATATAGACCAAATACAAATGAAAAATTCCTGTTACAGAGGAGAAGTGGTAATAAGACCTGAGGATTTACTGATGCTAATATGAACATTGTTTTATACGTGTTCTTGTGCCATTGGCTTGTATTTATATTTCCCCTATGGGCCATGGATCATATTGATCCGCAGTCTGATTTTACTCAGCTCATAAGTCAATTATGGTTTTTCTGTTTTTTAAGTGCTGTAAAAGAAAAGGAAAAAAAACCCCAAATATATAACAGAGATTGTAAGTGACCTGAAAACTCTATAAATATTTGGTATGTGGCATTTACAAAACAGTTTGAAAAAGTTTAATTAGATGAAAGAATTAAAGTTGACTTTAGAGTGGTGCCTAGAGAAGAAGACAATGCCATCTAGTCCACCTTTGTTAATTTGAATGCCATTAACCCAGAGTGGTTGGACAATTTAATCTGAATGAAATTAACACTTAAGTATTAAATGGTTAACTAAGCAGGTCAGTTGTAATAGTATTATCCAGATGGTTAAACTATCAGAATTGACTGCCGGTATTTCAATGCAGGAATCACTACACCCATGTTGAAAACAAGTGTTTCAAATGAAGGTTAAATGGCATCCTAGAAATGTTTACACTCAGCATAGAAATGCCCTCTCTTCACTAATAACAATAAAAATCTCTGCAACCTTGTTGTCAAGGAGGAATTACTTGCATAGTATTTTTATCTGTTTAGAGAAAAGGCGATACTATCTTCTTTGGTGTGAAAGCTTGATTCTTATCAAAGCTTGATCTTAAGCTAGTTAATGATATTTTAGCAAGTAGAGCTTTCTTTCAAGAAGGCTTAAAGAAAATGGACCGAAAGAACCTATATCATAGGTGCCTAAAAATGGTGTCTGGAATGACGAAAATTTCTACGCCCTAAGGCAGTGGTGGCAAACCTATGCCACACTTGTTATTTTCTTTTAAGATAAAAAATGTTAAGGGAAGAGCTGTTTTTTCGAAACTAAAAGCTCACTATTCAGGTTTAATTGTAGTGTTGGCACGTTGTGACAAATGAGTTTTGGGTTGCAGTTTGGGCAGTAGTCCCTGGAAGGCTTGCCATTACTGCCCCAAGAGATGCCAGTTTGTTGTTGAT
>NW_004955651.1:17600-18689 GCF_000276665.1 Chinchilla lanigera
AAGCCAGCATCGTCCAGTGAGATTTCTTTAGTGTATGGAAAAAGTATTGAAAGTGATGTTTCATCATATATAAATGCAATCACTGCCAAATGTTAAATGTTGAGAAAGAATATCTTTATTCTTTCACATATGTCTCTTTTTTGTAGAAATCTTCAGTGCAATTTACTCACAGAACTGAGCTTTGGGACATTTGAAGCATGGCATGGAATGCAGTTTTTAAAGCAAGTGTAAGTGAAATACATGATAAGCACATCTAAAAAAAAACTAAAAGCAACGTCTATGTGTTAACTTCGTGCAGTTATCCTTAGCTGGGTCTAAATTCTGTATAAACTCTGAACATTATGTCTTAAGATGCATTGATTATTTTCTGATGAGATTGAGTGCATTCAGGATGGTATGGCCAAAGATTCCATTCATTATTTTCAAATGAGGAAACTAAGGTACAAAGAGGCCAAGAGACTTGTATATAACATTTTTTGGTGACAGGGGGTCTCACTGTGTAGCCCAGGCTCGCCTCAGACTTATGACATTGCTCCTGCCTCAGCGTCCTGCGTGCTGGGATTATAGCCATGTGCCTACCGAGGTGACTTCTGTAACTTCTATGTAGCCTGCTCTGCATTCCCAGATACTGATCTTTGGCATGGGCAATACAGGGTAACACACAAGTAACACTCTAATTAGCACTGTTGGGAGCTGAGGGTTCCTGCTATGACATGTGAGTGATCCTTGAAATTCCACTTGATTCCTTCTCACATGCAGAGTTCTAACTATTCAAATATATACAATAGAGACCTTCAAAGAACTAAGTTTAGTGTAAAATTCTCTAAGGAGCAAAAGGTACAAGTGCTTTCTCAGTGCCAGGGTCTTCTAAATGGAAAAGCAGAAAGAATTCCTGAAAACCTGCTACCAGGTACTTCTGTCCCTAAACACTCAGAATGTTATTTTGAGAAAGTGTGGACTTCTAAAGTTATGAATTATGTGTGTGCAATAAGAAGCTTCAGGACATGCAAAAATTGGGTGTTTGTGTTCAGTAATAGTGTGAAAATATAGATACATTGCTCTAGCCTAATTCCATATGCTTTCTCTCCT
>NW_004955651.1:20764-21824 GCF_000276665.1 Chinchilla lanigera
TCAATCACAAACTCTGAAGCCTGCCCCCATGACTGCGTGAGTCTTTGGGGGGACATCTAGACACAAACCATACCATCCTTCGTTCACCTACATGTCCAGACTGATGGCTTCTTTTTGAAAATTCTTTTAGTTACTTTATTAGTTCTAACATTACAAGCTTCCACCCTCCCTCCATTTATTTGTTTATTGAATTATTTTGGAGACAGGGTCCCCCTGTGTAGTCTAGCCTGGACTTGAACTTACCATGCAGCCCAGGTAGGACTTGAACTGGCAGCAATCCTCCTGCCTCAGCCTCCAAATTGAAGCTCCATACTTTTAGACACTGCAAGGACTTTATAAGACAGAAAGCCTCCATCATATTAAGATAGAGTACATTCCCATACTGGCTTCTCTGTGGTAAGTCAATATTATGCCAACAACGTACGCACTAAGGAAGAAAAGAGAGAATCCAAATCTGTCCCCGTTAAAGCATTGCCCCATACTAGAACGCGCATGAGGTCAGTGTGGCCACATTAAAGGGATATTGAACCGTGGTCCCGAGAGAGCCTCCTCTCCCCACAGGCTCCTTGCCTCAGTCTCCTGTGCATGGCTGTAGGTGCACAGATACTCGCTCACCTCAGTACACGCACTTCATGGTCTGTACTGGGATCCCTGGCAGCTTCCTTTCACCTTCACAGGCAGACACATGAAAGACGAAAATATCAACTCAGCTTTGTCCTTTGGGGTGTTGTAGGTTGGCTGTTTCATTTGTAAAGCTTCATAAGTTTTGGGTGTCACATCCAGCAACTATTAAACCTTCATTGTCCCAGCTGCATTTTACCCCTGCTCCAACAAGGCATCGTCTCTGCTCTTGGAAGCTTAGTAGTTCTTCCTTTTCCCCTCACATTTCTTTTATGCTACATTTATCAGGTGATTTTTATGTTCTAGGCACTACATTAGCGTATGTGCGAATGAGGTAACATGCCGAAAGTTCTTAGACTCGTGGGTAGCATGTGGCAAATACTGAAATGTTACTTTATTTTCATTTTCCCAACAACTCTTGCAGTGTTACTTTTAGTCC
>NW_004955651.1:25020-29603 GCF_000276665.1 Chinchilla lanigera
GTGTTGGGAATACAAGTATGTGCCATCCCACAGCTGGATAAGCCCTTTATCATTATAAAATGGCCATTTCTTCTAGTAGTGATTTCTGTGTTGTTTGTGTTCTCTGATATTGTTACAGTCACTCCAGCCCCCATTTATGATTTGCATTGCATATGCATTTCAGTCCTTTTACTTTCAATCAATGTGTGTCTTGAACCGAAAGTGAGTTTCTTTTAGGAAGCATGTGGCTGGATCATATTGTTTAAAGTCCCTTCTTGCCAGGTGTGGTGGCTCATGCCTGTCATTCCAGCACTCAGGAGGCTGAGGCAGGAGGATCGCCATGAATTCAAGGCCAGCCTGAGGTACTTACATGAGGTCAAGGCCAGCCTGTAGTATTCTTGGAGTCACTGTCTCAAAAAAAAAAGTTCATTCTGCCAATCTGAGCTTTTTAACTGGAGTATTTAATCTATTTATAATTACTATAAGGAATGATAAAATATAATTTGTATTTCCCATATCATTATTTCTTTCCTTTTGTCTTAGGTCTTTTTTTTCCCCTTTGCTTCCTTCATTATTGGGTTAGATAGATGTCTCCTAGTATGCCTCTTCATTTCTCTTGCTTGTTTTTACCTTACCATCTTGAGTCGTTCCTGGTGGTTTCCCTAATGGTCACCATTAATGTCTTAGTTTACAACATCATCTTGCAGGTTGCTGCCAAGCCGACTTCACCAGTGTATGGGAAACCATTCCCCTATAACTCCATGCTCACCATCCCTTACACTCTCATTGTTGGATGTTACATTTTATATATTTTGTATCCATCAACATAGATTTGTAATTTCTGTGTTATGTAATGCTCTTAAATCATATACGAGAAAGAAGTTTGAAACAAAATATACCTATACTGTCTTCTGTACTCACCTGTGGAGTTACCTCTACTGAAACTTTATTTCTTCATGTGGATTCAAATATTATCTGGTGTCCTTCAATGTATCCTGAAGGAATTCTTCTAAATCATTTCTTATAGGGCAAGTCTTCTACCCAGAATGTCTTGTTTTTGTTTATCTAGGAAGGTTGTAGTGTTTCCTTGATTTTCAAAGAATGGTAGTTTTTTTTTCTTTCAGCACTTCAGATATGCCAACTTAAGACCTTTTTCTGCTCTCCATTGCTCCTGATGAAAAATCAGCTGTTCATCTTACTAGGGATTTCCCTCCTTGTTTTTGGTGCTGGGTTTTAAATCAAATAACTTGTACATGTGAGGCAAGTATACCACTAACTGAATTACATACTGGATTGCAATTTAGGATCCTTTTTACATAATAAGTTACTTTCTTTTGATACTCTGGAGATGATCTGACTTTGACTTTTAATGTTTTGACTCTGATGTGTCTAGGTATTGGTCTCTCTGAGTTTATTCGACTTGAAGGTCCCTGAGCTCCTGGAATATATAGATTAGTGCTTTCTTCAAGCTTGGAAAGTCTTTTGACCATTATTCTTAGTTTCCTCTTAGATCTGTCTATCTGTTTTTCTCTTTGAGGCACTGGATTGAATCCAGGGCCTTACTCATGTTATGAATAAATTCTGCTACTAAGCTATATCCATATCCCTATTTCTGCACAAATTATTCCTGATCCTTCCTTTTCTCTTCCTTCTGGAACCCCATTATGTGTAAGTTAGTAAGCTTGATGGTGTCCCATGGACAAGACTTCAACTCTCTCAATTTTCTTTTCTTTTTGTTCCTCAGACTCAGTTATCTCAGTAGACCTTCAAGCTCTTGATTCTTTATTCTGTCAATTCAGATCTGCTATTGAAACCCTCTAGTGAATATTCCATTTGAAATCCCGCCTTCTATTGGACTTCTTTTATAGTTTTTACTTCTTTATTGATATTCTCTGAGATACTGTTCTTATTTTCCTTTGTTTTTTTTTAATGTACTGTAGTAAGTGATTTTCTTCATCTCTTTGACTATTTTGTCTTAGATGTTTTTGTTGTTATTTGAGACAAGGTCTTGCTATGTACTCCAGTCTGGCCTCCAACTCACTCTGTAGCCCAGGCTGGCCTTGAACTCATCAAGGCTTTCTTGCCTCAGGCTCCCCATTGCTAGGATTACAGGTGAGCGCCATCTCACTTGCTCTTTGAACATAGTTTAAGTAGTTGAATTAAATCTTTGTCTAGTAGGTCCAGGGTCTGAACTTCCTCAGGGGGAGTTTTTCTTGATTTGATTCCCCAACCAATACTTATGTGCTGTAAGTTCTTTCCTTGCCCCTTGTAAATTTTGATTAAAGATTTGACTTTCTTTTTTTTGATTTTTGGGTTTTTTTGAGACAAGGTCTTATTATGTAGCTCAGGCTGGCCTTGAACTCATACTGGTCCTGGCTGGCTTTGAACTTGTGGGAATCTTCCTTCTTCACCCTGCCAAGTGCTGAGATTACAGGTGGGCACCACTGGGCCCAGCTGAAAATTTGACATTTCCCAAACTACAATGTAGCAATTCTGGAAATGATTCCTGTCCCCAAGGCTTGATGATCCTGCTACTTGATGTGTTGTTTTCTGTTTGTTGGCTTTTCTAATTCTATAAAGTCAACACTGTGTTTCCTGTGGGCCATTGAGATCTCTCCTTGGTTAGCTTTGTGGTCAGCTAACACAACAGAAGATTGCTTTGTTGCTTATGGTTGTCTCCCAGTCTGTCTGCAGGCTCTGTGGGTGGCGGCTATGTTTTCACCCCTCAGGCTTAGCTTTCACTTCCTGCTTCTGCAGAACTTCAAGATCAGCCAGGAGTGAGCGTTTAGAGTCTTCTCAGGTTTTTTTCCGCCAGTGCTCTAGTTCCCTCACGTGTGCATAGGCTTCCAATTCCAGACATATGTCTCATGGTCTTCCACTTTCTCAGGGCTATATTGGAGCATCTCAGATTTCCTATGGACGTGTCATTCCTCAGCTTTCCTAGTAAACTCTTAGCTTTGGTGTTTTTAGTCCCACCAGTTCTCTGTTGTCTCATGCAGGTGAGAGTTAAAACCTATGATGGTTTTACAGAAGCACCTTCAGGGGAGAGGGTTTTAGCACAGGGCCGCTCTCATCTGGTCGATAAAGATAAACCTGTGAAGTGAGGTGTGCTGAGGAGCCACCAATCCCCTAGGGGAGAGGGGCTCTGATTCTGTTGAGCTCCCTGTGGTCCTCAGGTAGGGGCTCTTCTTCAAAGCAGCCGTGGAGCTGCAGTGAAGAATGGTCTAGGACTAGACTCAGTTAAAACATCACAGATATCACCGTTCTTACAAAAATTCAACTGTTCTTCTGTCTTAAATAGATCCATCTTGGGTTGCTGCATGCATTTGGTTAAATTGCCAAAGTGCTGAAAAAGTGAATTCTGAATGTTTTTGTTGTTGCTTCTATGCAGGGGTGGATTTTCAGATAGCCTTACTCCACCATTTTCACCAATGTCACCCACACCCTGCTTTTAAACCTCTAAAGCCTCCATGACTGTGAGCTCATGAAGTATTTCATCATGGGGCAAGAATAGGGAAAAGGAATTATAAGGCAAAGTGTAATTTCCATAGAGGCTTTCCCAAATGAACAAATGTTTAAAAAGGTATTTTTTTTTACCTACTCCTCTCATACTTAAGGGTAAAGAAACAGCTATCTTAAACTTCTTTTCTTCACAGAGATTCAGCATAGATTTTGGTGTCAGAGCTGAGGTCGGATTCCAGCTTGGCATCTTACTACCTGGGCAACTCAGGACAAGAGAGATAACCTCTCTATGCCATAGTTTGCTTACTTGTAAAATGGGGTCATTATAATATCTTCCACTTCAGGTTACTATGAGGGTTCAATGTGGACTATAGTGTGTAAATGCCTGGCAGCCAATAGATATTAGCTATAATAATTAGTATTTTTAAAATATTCTGTAGAAGTACACTAATGATTCAAGTAGAGTTAAGAGAAAGACAGATTTTTCTGTCTTCTTGCATCATTTTTTCATTTCTTGTTTTTGTTTGCTGGCTTTAAAGAACTGAAAATATATTTCACAATTTTGGAGTAAAACTTTCCATCCAAACGCTTATAGCGTAGTTGCCTGTGCCTGTAATCCTAGCACCCTGCAAGGCTGAGGCCAGGATATTACAGATTTGAGCCCAACCTGGCGACTTAGCAATTTAGACAAAGACCATGTTAAAAACAGAAAGGTCTGTGAACATAGCTCGGTGCAAAGGCCCTGAGTTCGACCTCCGGGCTTAAAATCCTCACCCCACAGGAGGCTGTGAGAGGATGATTGCTTGACTCTGGAAGTTTCAGAGTTTGAGGCCAATCTGGGCAAAACTGTGCCTAGAGGAGGTAGGGAAAGGGCAGGGGAGGTGGAAAATGTATTCTTTTTGTTGATATGAAAACAGAGTATTATTTCTTCAATGAACACTTCTTAAAAACCTACTAAATTTAGTAAACCTGATACAAGAATCCAGATGAGAGTAGTAATGGAAATACAGTTTTAACTACTTCCTCCTCGTTTTAGTTTCTATCGGGATGTCCCCCAAATCCTCCTTCAGGCGTACGCGTGGCTCTGGGGAGGTGATTGGATAATGGGGGTGTTATAGCTGAGGTGGGCTTGGAAGAGGCAG
>NW_004955651.1:58449-59255 GCF_000276665.1 Chinchilla lanigera
TTGAAAACATTTACTCTAATAAGATGGAAAATACAGAAGAAATGGAAATATTCCTAGGTACATATGAATTACCATAACTGAATCAAGAAGATATAAAAGTCCTAAACCAATCAATATCAGTCAATAAAGTTGAAAGTGTAATTAAAAACCTACCAACAAGAAAAGCCCAGGCCCTGATGGATCGCAGTTGAATTCTACAGGAAATATAGAGAAGACCTAATGGTGCTACTTCTCAAACTCTTTAATGAAACTGAGGACAAGTGACAGTCCTAAATTCATTCCTGGAAACAAGCATTACCCTGATACCAAAACCAGGGAAAGACCCGAACAAAAAAGAGAACTATAGGCCAATCTCCCTAATGAACATCAACACAAAAATCTTCAGTAAGATACTGGCAAGTAATGCAGCAAATCATCAAGAAGATTATAGACCATGACCAAGTAGGATTCATCCCAGGGGTGCGGGGATGGCTCACTGTATGCAAATCAATAAATGTAATAGACCATATTTACAGAGCCAAGGATCAAAACCACCTGATCATTTCAATAGATGCAGAAAAAGCTTTTGACAATGTCCAACACCAATTCATGTTTAAGAAAAAAACCCTACAGAAAATTGGAATAGATGGTCTTTCTGTCAATCTGATAAAAGTCCTTTATGATAAACTAACAGTCAACATCACACTAAAAGGTCAAAAACTGAAAACTTTCAATCTAAAATCAGGAACAAGACAAGGATGTCCACTATCAGTATGCCTATTCAATATAGTTCTGAAAACATTATGTGGAGCAATTAGACAAGAGAA
>NW_004955651.1:60689-61785 GCF_000276665.1 Chinchilla lanigera
CAATGATACAGGGGCACCCATGTGTATAGCAGCACAGATTGTAATAGCTAAATCTTAGAAACAACCTCTAATAGTCCATAAGCCAAGGAATGGATAAAAAGATTTTTTTTAATACAATGGAGTACTACAGTGCCATAAAGAAGGATACTATGGAGATATTTATAGCTAAATGGATGCACCTTGAGACCATACTCTTAAGTGAAATAAATCAGACACATATGTAAATGTTGTATTGTTGTTGGGTGTGAGAAACTGAAAGTGTAAATAAGAACCAAAATATATAATAGATATTGTGAAATAGGAAGATATTGTTTAAAAGGAAAGTAGAGTGAGTGGGGAGGGAAAAAAGGATAAAATGGAAATAAAGCTTTGTAAATAAGGAGGGGAAGAGTGGTTGAGGGTAGTGGAGGGGAATGGAAGAAAAGAAAAGAAACTAAGTCATACCATGTGCAGGTCCAAATTCCCTATGATGAATGTGATCATTATGTATATCTAAACTGTACCAATAAACTTCATAAATATATAAAAAAGAACTCACTATCTAGCCTGGAACTCAATTTGTAGCCCAGGCTAGCCTGGAACATATGGTAATCCTCCTGCCTCAGCTTCCTCTGTCCTGGCACTATAGGCATGCATCACAATATCCAGCTCTTTAAATATTCTAAGCACATTTTGAGATGTTGATATAGAATAAACTGCACATATTCATAGAGTACAATTTGACTATTTTGACATACGTATACACCTGAAGTAATTATCACAATGAAGATAGTGAACATATCCAGCTCTTCCCCCAAAGTTTTCTTGTGGCCCTGGTAACCCTTCCTCATGCTCTTTCCTACTTCCCCAATCCCCATGGCCAAGGGACTACTGATCTGGTTTCTGTCATTATAGATTGGTTTACACATTCCCCTTCTCTATAGATGTAATTATATGATATTGTGTTAGCTTTCTCTTATTATAATAAACATCAGAGATAATTGATTTATAAACAGAAAAGCTTATTTTTGGTTTACAGTTTTGGAGGTCCAGTCCATGGTTGGTTGTTTCCATTGCTTTTGGGCCTGTTGTGAGGCAGCACATCATAGCAGCAGGA
>NW_004955651.1:66715-67939 GCF_000276665.1 Chinchilla lanigera
TTTTTTTTTTTTTAAGTGAAGAAATTGAAACTCAAGTTGGTTTTGGGAATTAGTTGTTCATGACACTAACTGGAAAGTATGGTGAAACCCAAACGTACTGATGCAAAGTCTCATGTGTATGTTGCCTTTAAGAAATCTTCGGCAGAGAGTTATGCTTATGTTTACTTTTATGTGGCTTTAACGTGTGTAAGCTTGACAAAGGGTCTTGTCAGTGGTAAGATAAACGAGGCGTTGTCATCATCACTCTAAATGCCTATTAGAACTCCCTTTATTCCCAGAGACAAGCAAAGCGGTCCTTAATGCACTGTAGAAACCCTATTCCGAGGTAACCAGCCAACCAGTTTTGCTTTGCCAGAGTCTCGGGACAGAATCTCATTGTGTGCCTCAATTCAATCACCTTCCTCTAGGGCCATTTCATTTCCCGATTGGCTCTTTGATCTGGCTACTCACTAGTGACCTTGCTGCCTAGTCTTGTCTGTGTTGCTTTCCTCATTGATTTAGCCTGCATGGATCTGAGAACTCTACTCAGTATTGTCTCCAGGTATATACTACCTACACCTCTGTACCCTGTTGAACAACCTTTTCCATCCTGGATCCACTTCCTAAGATCCTGACAATCACCTGCCAGACATTGAGTTCGGCACTTTGTAACTTCTCACCATCTTTTATAGCCGCTTGGTGCAGATGGTAGTGGAAAGACGACGTAGTAGTTACTTGGTATCATTTTGTGGAAAATGAATTTTTAGTGCTTTTTGGACATTAAGACCATTTCATAGACTTTAGCATTTGAGAATTTCAGAATGTAAAGCCCGTCACTGGTGGAGTGATGAAGAAAATATCCAGCAAGTGAAGGTATAGTTGGGAGGAGGTATTTGTATTAAAATTATTTATGTACTTAGCACAGAGCATAAGTTTACTCTACCCCCAATTTTAAACACTTTTTTAGTATGTAGTTCCTGTTGGCCATGACTTTACAGTGATTCTCCTGCCTGTGCCTCCCAAGTGCTAGGATTACAGGTGTGCACCACTACACCTGGGTAAAGTCAAGGTTTCTGAGGTCTTCATTTTGGATATTGTAGTTTCCTGACATGGAAGTAAATAAAAGAATTGCCAACAAGAACTGTGAGATTGGGGGCTGGGGATTTAGCTCAGCGGCAAAAGTGCCTGCCTGGCAAGCGCAAGGTCGTGAGTTCGGTTCCCGGTACCGGAGAAAAACCAAAAAAA
>NW_004955651.1:69173-70639 GCF_000276665.1 Chinchilla lanigera
AACCACTGTATGAAGTAATACTGATAAATCTCAGTTGTATACAAAATAAAATCTCTGGCAGGTGGTGATGTTTGTGTGTCTGTCTCTTGTGTCTTTAGGTTTGCCTTGGGACCAGACGTAAGGCTGAACATCAATGTCTTGCCCTGAATGGATCATGATGCCAACCAGTGGTAAATTACTACTTTGTTTGCAATGGATGATCCAAAAGGATAATCCAAGTGAACCCTGTAGGTTTTCTTTGACTAATCACAGTCTCTTCCAACATTGTAATTCTAGATTTTAGACAGAAGATGAACTGGGTTTTAGGGAGGATATGTGAGAGGCCACCTGTTGTTGGGGCTAAGTGGCTATATCCAAATTGGCTCAACTAGAATAATCATGTGGATTTTGGTGTCCCTAATTTTCTCCATTGTGTATGTGGTAGGTAATAAGGAGTGATTAATCCATAATAATTAATCCAATGATTAATGTGGACATCGTACTTGATTTTGAAGCTAGATGATACCTTAACTGTTTGCTGGGCTTATTGGAGTTTAGATTTTATTTCTGTTCACTGAAATCTTAGGGCTCCTGGGGATGTAGCTCAGTGGTAGAGTGACTTCCTAGCATGTGTGAGGCCCTGGGTTCAATCTCTAGCACTGAAAAAAATATAATTAAAGCCAGGTGTGTTGACTCATGCCTGTAATTCCAGTGCTGAGGAGGCTAAGATGGGAGGATAGCGAGTTCAAAGCCAGTCTGGGCTATATAGTGAGTTGAAGAGCAGCATGAGTAACATAGCAAGACCCTGTCATCCAAGACCAAAAACTAAAACACATCTTAAGAAGGACTTTAATTGAAACTCCTAAGGGCTTCCAGAGCTTTCTGTCTTTGAAGGACAGGAAAACGAAGATCTTGCCACACCATTTGAAAAGCAAAGCCTGAAATTCTTCTGTGTTTTAGAGGTGGTGCTGCAGTCCTATGAGTGTAGGAGTCCTGGGACTAGCATTGCAGAAGAGCCTTGGGGAGAGCTTTAGGAAAGTCTGTTCTTGACAGGAGGGAAAGAATCTTTCTTTTTTTCTTTCTAACACTCACTGTTCATCTACCTTTGAGTCCCTGCGCTTTCTAAGCTTCTGATATCCTAGGCAGAGTTTCTGTGTCTTGTGCTATGGGTTTTCACTTTCTGCAGTATCTGGCAGAAACTTTAAATGTGAACATTGAGAACTGATTTTCTATAGAAAAGCTTAGAATAAGGGAGGAAATATATTTCTCCTTTTTTTGGGACAAGATCTCCCCATATAGTTCAGGTGGACCTTGAACTCACTATGTGGTCTAGGCTTGCTTCAGGTTAAGCTATCCTACTTGTTGAGCCTCTGAGTGCTAGAATTACAGGTGTGCAGTGCCATCTTTGGCATATTTCTGTAGTTTTTGGTTAAGACTTGCTTTCGGCCAGGTGTGGTGCTGCACGCCTATGATCCCAGCACTTGGCA
>NW_004955651.1:73699-76663 GCF_000276665.1 Chinchilla lanigera
GGTTTCTCTGAAGCTTCACTCATTGAAGCTGGTGGCATTTTGTTTCCTGGAGAGTAGAAAATTACCCGTTACTTCTCATATGCACTATCTACTTGTCCAGTGGTCTCCAGCTCAGGTCTGAACACACGTGAGTTCAATAGTAAGCCCACATAATGACTTACTATTTAAGTATTTGAGCATTTTTGTTTCCAAATTCTTGTCGGTATTCCTTAGTTCCTATTTCTGAGATCACACACTTCCTTGAACCAAATGTATAAAATTGATATTTTATACATTTAAAAAATTAATTGTATTGATACATTTTAGATATACATAATGATCACATTCATCATAGGGAATTTGTAGCTATATGTATCTTGCGTCTTCTTTTTTCCCAATCTCCTCTCCTCCCTTCAACCCTTTCTTTCCTCCTTATTTACAAAAGCTTTATTTCCATTTTTACTTTATGTTCTCTTCCCTTCCTTCTTTTCCTCCTCCCCTCTACCTTATTCCCCTTCCCATTTGAACATTTTCTTCCCATATCCGAATATTTATTATGCATTTTGGTCCTCATTTGTCCTTTTGGTTTCTCACACCAGAGAACCAATGTGATATTTAAATATATGTGTCCCATTTATTTCACTTAAGAGTATAGCCTCAAGATGCATCCACTTACCTAAAAATGTCTCAAGTTTATCCTTCTTTATGGCAGAGAATTACTACATTGTATAGAAAAACCATATCTTGCTTATCCATTTCTCTAACGATGAGCATTTGGGCTTTTCCCAAGATTTAGCTATTACAAATTGTGCCTATAGATTTCTACGGAGTCAATTTGTTCAAAGATTTGGTTCAGTTCAGATATTCCTTTGCTGAGTTTTTTGTCAAGTTGATCTATTTGTGACATTGGGGTATTGAGGTCCCTCATTACACTTGTATTAGGATTTACTTGATTTTTTATGTCCATTAATATTTGTTGTACATAGTTGAGCTGGCATTTGAGATATATATATATATATATATATATATATATATATATATATATACACACTCGCGCACACACACACATATTTATGATTGTTATCTCTTCTTCTTGGAGTGTTCCCTTAACGAGTATGTAGTGAAGTCCTTTGTCTCTCCTGTTCATTCTTGGTTTTAAATCCACTTTGTTTACTAACAGAATAGCTATCCCTGCTTTTTTCCAGGGTGCTGTCACATGGAGTATTGTTTTCTATTCTTTGACTTCCAGTCTGTGAATTTCTTTTTGAATTAAATGTATTTTTTGTGTGCAGCATGTTGTTGGATCTAGTTTCTTGATCCATTCTGCCAGTCTGTTTCTTTTGATTGATGAATTGAGACCATTTATATTGATGATTATAGCTGATATGTATTGACTCATCCTTCTCTATAATTTTCCTGTTGTTGATTATCTGTCTTTCCCCACTGTTTAATTGCCTGCCTTGCCTGGTAGATTCATTGTATTGTGGTTCATGGAATTGCAGTTTTTGTTATCTCTTTGTAGAATGTGCTTCAGAACATTTTGGAGTGCTGATTTGGTGGTCATGAATTTCTTCAGCTGTTCTTTGTCATGGTATCTTATTTCTCCATTTTGAAAGATATGCAGGGTGTGTAATCTGGGTTGGAGATTGTTTTCTTTTAGGGTTTGAAATGCTTCACTGTAAGCTGTTCTTGACTTGAGGGTTTGTGTTGAGAAGTCTGCTGTGATTCTGCTGGGCTTTCCTTTAAATGTGATTTCTTTGCTGTAACAGCTTTTAATATTGTCTTGGTTACTTTTCTTTCATTGTTGGGACAAAATACCTGATGTCCAGAATTGAGGAAGGAAAGGTTTACTTAGCTCACAGTTTGTGGAGGTTTCAGTGCATACTCAGCTGGCTCCAAGGCAGAGTGGCACATGGGATAGGACAACCATTCATGGCAGCAGAAGATAGCAAAGCAGCCATAGCAAAAAAAAGAGGAGTGGAGGCAAGCAGCCTCTTTCCCTTACATATGTGAACTGTCCACCCCAGGGCAGGTATAGCACTCACACTCATAATCCCAGCATTGGACCATGAATCAATCATAATTCTGGAAGCCTGCCCCATGACTGTATGAGGCTTTGCAGGGACAATCATACATAAACCATAACAAATATTCTGTTCTTGTATTGAATTTCTGGAATCTTGACTATTACAAACTTCGCTGTGGATTTCTCTTTTTGATCATGGCTAATTGGAGTTCTACGTGCCTCACTGTTTGTCAAATGCTTTTTGCCTGCTTGGAAAGTCCCCTGCTCCCCCGCCATTACCTATGTAAACAGGTTTTTTGTGTCGTTTGCACAATTTCCTGCTTTTTCATTGACTCCAGTCAATCTGTGTTATTCTTCCTTGCATCATCTAGCAGCTGTTAGATTGATTTTTTTTTTTATGGTACCTTGTTCTTCTTAAGAAATTGCTTTTTAACCTCTCTTGTAGATCGGATATTCGGTCCTCACATGGGTTCATTCTTTTGTGTATACTTTCAGTAGAATTTTTAATCTCCTGAGTATCTGTTTGAATCTGTTTCATGGGTTCCATTTCTTTCCTACATTGGGCATTCATGGTTTCCATAATTTTCCTAAGTTCCTATTTTTTAAAAAAAATCTGTATCTACTCTAGATTCTATACCATGTCCTTCACTATGGTCCATTAGTTATATGAGGAATTATTTCTAATTTGATTTTTTCTAGAGCCTCATTGTCTTGGTTACTTTTCTCTTGTTGCTGAGACAAAATACCTGACACCCAGAATTAAGGAAGGAAAGGTTTATTTAGCTCACAGTTTGTGGAGGTTTCAGTGCATACTCAGCTGGCTGCAAGGCAGAGCAGCACACGGAAGAGGGCAAATGGCAGAAAACAGCAAAGGCAACAAGAGCAAAAGGGAGGAGTGGCAGCAAGCAGCCTCCTTCCCCCACTTACACTGTATGCAGACTTACCTGCCCTAGGGAAGG
>NW_004955651.1:77423-79564 GCF_000276665.1 Chinchilla lanigera
TTCCTATCAATTCCCAATGTTATAGCTGGCTTTTGGCTTTTGAGTCTGATGCATGATCCTACCTCCTCAATTTATTGGGGATGAGAAGATGCTGACTATTTGGCCTACCCTCTGGTTCTTTGGTATTGGTCTGTAGTATTGATTATGACCCTCAGGGAATGTTGCTTTTTGCATACAAGGAAGAACAACTGATTAGAATAACCACCTTAGCTTGGCTAAAGTTGTACAGTCTGTAATAACAGTAGCATCATGTACAGCCTAGGAAATGGCAAACTGTGGTAACTATTAATTTGCCACTTTTAACTGAATGGACAAGATCTGTAGTTATATAACCAAATCTAAAACAAACTAGAAAGTTGTATACAGTAAATATCCCCTCAATAGAGGGATATTACCCTCAGGAGAGATAGTATAAAAAGGGGCAAGAGGAAAAAATAGAGAAATAGAAGAAGAGAAAGAGATTAGAATAAAGACTGAAGGACATAGGAAGATTATGTAAGCTTTGGCAAACTGGTGAATAAAACAGAAGGGAAAGAAGGAAGAGACACATGAAGAGAACAGAACAGCAACAACAAAAAATTAGAATTAATATTCACACTTATATAAAAACAAGAGCAATTAAGTAAAAAAGAGCAAAGAAAGGAAGAAAAAAATGTCCATTTAGGATATGCCTGCTGTCACTGGTAGACAAAAGGGTCAGACAGAACCCAGATCTGTGTTGATTGATCCTAGCAAGCCTGCTAGTAGAATTGAGGTAGTGTGGCAGATAATCCCAGGAAGCCCAAGGTTCAGGCTGATTCTGGTTCCTGGCAGTGGGGCTAGAACCATAATTGTTCAGCCCACAACACTCTGGGTGCCTTTTGCCGACTTAAACCTGTCTCCCTGATGGTGGCTGTCTCCCACAGCTGCTTCTTCCCCTGCCACTGGGAGCTGCTAGATGGAACCAACTGGAGGCAGGTGTAAGTCCTGGGTTCAGCTGACACCTTTTCAACATGGTGACAGCCAATTGCTGTCTCCTAGGGATGTCAGAACTGGAACTCATTCATCAGCCACTGCAGCCTGCAGCATCTACTGCTCCACTAAACTGTTGTGTTTCTCCATGGAGGCCTCTGGAGTCACTTGTAATAGGTGTGTAATAGAACTCTGTAGGTTCGAACCACCTCGCTCACACCATGAGCTGGGATTCAGGAAGAAAGCACTGTTTGCCACTTCCCTCTTCTGTGTTGAGGTGGCTCTCTGTGCTGTCCTCATGGGCTCCAGTTCTCACTTCAGAATGTTGCTGCATTCTAGGGACCCATTACCTTCCTTCCTCTCTTCCCCATGTTTCTATATTCCAGTATCTGGACTCCAAATCTTGGAGAAGCTGAGTTGATGTTGCTCACCACTGGTCCACCTTCCCGGATGCCCCTTTATATATATTTTTGAACAAATACTTACATTAAAACTGAAGTGTGAGGTGAGGACATTTCTAGGAAAATGTGCTTTTGTTCTGCTTTGATAAATCAAAGGAATGCCTCATGTTGGCTGCTGCCTCTGTATGCAGGAAGTTCTATAACAAGAAAAGTTCTGAGTTGATGCTTGTTCACTGTATTTCACAAAGTGGTAATTAGCAGTGGAACACAGACCCAGTGAGGAGACATAGATGCCAGAAGTGTGGGACCTTCAGGATTTAATTCAAGTATGTGGAGATGAAAGCATGAGGTAGAGCTGACGTTGTAACCATGAATCAAAACAACCAGAAGTAATGAATAAAAAGGGCTGGAGACGCAGCCTAGTTGTGGTGCAGTTGCTAGCATGTGAGATGCCCTGGGTTCAGCGCTCAGTATAGCAAAAACTAAAACACCACCACCACCAGAATGCTCAGCAGGATTTGGAAGACTGCAGATATATCTCAGGAAAATATGAAATTCTGAGACTCCTCCTGATATAGGGAATTTCTGGCCCTTTTCCTAAAGTCCCACTCTTGGCCCTGACCCCTTATATGAAGTTTGGCGAGAAGTGAGGCTTTTCAAATACTCCTACAGTTGTGGAGCTGAGGGATGAGCTAGGCTCCCTCTCAAGGACTGGAGAAAGTCAGTCTGCTTGGTAATCACAATGACTGATCTGAACACAACAATATGCAATATAAGAACCATTGTTGA
>NW_004955651.1:80197-84441 GCF_000276665.1 Chinchilla lanigera
AGGTAGAGAACATGGTTGCCTTCTAGAAAAGTATTTGAAGTTGTTTTTTTTTTTCATATAAAAGAATAATTTTAGTTGAATTTAAATAAAAACAGTCAAGGAAGCTTCAAACTTTAAGGAATTTGGGTTCCTTTAAATGTGAGAAGTCAGTACTGATTTTAGAAATCAGATTTTAACACCAAATTCCCCGTACATGAGGTAACTTTTGAATCAGTTCTATTTTAAAACCATTCCTGTGTGCCCAGCCTCATGCAAAGCAGAAGGGATGAGGACGACTGAAGCTTCTTATTAAACTTTACATGCTAGGTTTGTGCCAGGTGAGAAATGCTTAATAAAATGGATGAAGAAGGACTGTGAAGGAAGTCAGTTTATAGTAGTGCTTCAAGAAAACTAAGTTGAAAAATTTAACATCCGAAGTGTCTTCATCATATGTGCTGTAAAAAATGGCATTGTCACTTCTAGATGAATGTGTTAAGCCATGGTAGGATGGGGAGGGTTCTCACATGCTAATGTAAAGAACTGATTCAAACCCTTTCCTCTCAAATCCAATTGCCCATCTTCAAAATCCCTCCTGCAGAAATTGTGGCATTTTCATGGAGTATATGTGAACAGGAGCTGAACAGGAGCAAATGAATTATCAAACGTGGAACCAGGTACTCAGAGGTTAGAACCAATGGCAACATTGTGTAATAAATTACCATATTGTGTATTCTACCTGCAACTCTTAACTAGTCCTCACCCTGTAGGTCAGTTGTTTTTCTTGTAAGCTATATACCTAAGAGGAGGAAGAATTTCTCTGAGATTGTAGCTTGGAGCAGGAAGAGTTCAGGCTGCCAGACTGGGTTACTACTTCTGAATATCCTGAGGCCTAACCCTGTGACTTCCATGGGAAGCTATGTCCTGCCCCAGGCAATGGGCTGCTGAAGGCATGGGCTTACTCAGGTCTGAGGCCCATATCCTGCCTTGATATGAGGAGGTGGCCCTGCAGGGAGCTGCTGTCACTTCTGCTGGAGGCGAGGAGTTGGGCCTGTTCACTGTAGCAAAAGGCTCCCTGGGGCCATGGTAAGCCCATCTGGGCCAGAACCTAATATATGTTTCTTAAACAATGATGTCACAAATGGCGGGGCAGGGCAGAGTGTACAAAGTTACCAAGGCACTGGCAACAAGTGGCTCCCAGAAAAATTCCAGCAAGTGTTTTGCTGAAACCCTACTGGCCTAGGTCTTTACAACTCAGTCTCATCCCAGTATGTTTGTACTGAGCTTCTAGGATCTAGGGCTCTGTTTTTGGGCACAGTTGTGGATGTTGGTCCTGGTGGCCCCATATCCAGAATGGGCCCAATTCCCAGTCCAGCTGAACTCTGAGCCTCTGGGGCCCAGTTTTTTGTTTTCTCCCTACACATCTAATCTCCCACCTGAATTGCTCCACGCCTTTACTGCCCTGGCAGAGCCAAGTGGATTTGATTACTTGGGGTCCTCTGAGCCTACAGAGATGTTGCATCCACCTCAGGAGTCAACTGCAGAGCCATTGCCAAATGGAGATAAGTTTGCTGTTCCCTATCAGGGTCTGAATGACAAGCTTGCCAGGCTAGAGAGATGCCCAGAGGTGATTTCAGTGCTAGGTAGAGATGGGAGTCAAGATTTAGCTTTGCTTCTTTGACTCAAAAGGAAGATTGATAGTTCTGCTCTAAATCAGGCAGCAGACCACCAGTCACTTGTACTTGTTCCACCTCTAGTGAGTAAGAGTTTAATAGCCTCACAGTTTGTTTTACCCCTGAAAATGAAGAAAGATCTAGCGCAGCATTGGCAACCTTCTAATGAGGGTTTTGGAACTCCCTATCAAGTTTGGCAAAGGGTTACAACTCAGCAGCCAAACCCTTTTATAATTGATGACCATTCTCCAGTGGGTCGAGTGATCCCAGTTCACTCTGAAGAGCTTTCTGAACATTCTCTAAGCCAGCAGGAGAGCTCGGCTCTGTTCTCAAAGCTCTCTGTGGGTATCACACCTCCATCAGTCCAGCAAGAACTCTCAGCTCAGCCTTCAGTCCCCTGGCAGGAGGGTAGTAGTTCTTTTCCATTGACAGATAGGATGATACTTTCACTTCTAGGTACAGGAACAATATTCCTAAATCAGCATTCAGTGTTGCCTAAACCCACAGTTACACATGTGGATCAGTTTACTATAGCTGCAAAGCCCACTCTGGCAGAACCTTTTGTCACCCAGCAGGACCACCCTGCTCAGCCTACAGTTCACGCTGAACAAGTTGAACTTTCTCCAGTCCACACTGATCCCCCTTCCCAGCCTGCAGAGTTCCCCGAAAAATCTGAGTCTTCTCCAACCCAGCAAGAAGTCATAGCTCTGACCCCAGGTCCCTCTAAAGAGTTAAATTCTGCTGCCACTCACCAGGAGGCCCCAGGTCTGCAGCTAGAGTTCCCCAAGAAGGCCAAATCTCGAATCCCCAAAGAATCATCTTCCATGCTGCAGCCAACTTCCATTCAGGCTGAAGAACCTCCTGATGAAGCTGTAGCTCAGCTCTTGATGCTGCATGAAATGACAGTTCTAATGCCAGGTCAGGACCCAATTCAGCATCCAGTATTACCCAGTGTCACAGTACAACCGCTGGTTGTGGAGTTTACCAGAAGTCCAGAACCCAGTACAGAGGCTGAACATTCTGTGGCCCTGCAGAAGGCTGTAGTTTGTCCTCTGAAGCACTCTGAGGTGACACTTGCACAACCAGACCAGGTGCACCCTCAGTATCCAAATCTGACTACTGTCATGGTTCAACATTTGCATCTATATCATTCCATGACTCTGTCTACTTCCAGGGTTAAACTTTCCCCAGTTATGTCAGAAAGCCCATCTCACTCTCAAGAGGTGTAAGAGCCCGTGGCTGACCCTCCACTGTATATTAGTAGCCGTCTTACATGCCTTTCCCTTCAAGTCAGGACTGCCTACCGTTGCCTAGGACTGCCCACCCTTACCTAGTTACTCCCGCCTTTGTCGGGTTACTTGGTTATTCCCGCCTTAGAACTTCCGCGTTTCTCCGTGCGGTATATAAGCACGGCACTTCCCGCTAATAAACGAGACTTGATCAGAGCACTGTCTTGTCTCCATTCTTCATGTCTCTTGTCCCTTTATAATCCCCACTCCCCCTCTAGGGTTCACGTTGACTGTACCCGTGGGCTGTGACAATTGGCACCCAACGTGACGACTCGAGCATGGGGGATCTAGTGACGGACTGTTCAAGAGGCGGGCAAAAATAAAAGTGAAAGAAAGAGGATGAGATAGCGTGGGAGCCTGCTATGCTTTCTAGACCTTGGTAAGTGAACAGAACTTATGGGACAAGAAATGAGTCAACATGAAATGTTTGTTGAGGGCTTAGGAAAAGCCTTAAAGGCACGAGGAGTAAAGGTTAAAATTAAGGAATTGTGTAAGTATTTTGATTACATTAAGCAAGTCTGTCCTTGGTTCCCTACTGAAGGGACGATTGATTCAAAATGTTAGAAAAGAGTTGGTGATGCTCTTCAAGATTATTATGAGGTTTTTGGACCGGAAAAGGTCCCGGTAACTGCTTTTGCTTATTGGAATCTGATAGATGAAATTTTATCTCAGAGACATAGTGACCCTCAGGTGGCTAATATGATTCAAAAGGGTTAAAAAATTCTTCAAGATAGTCAGGAAGACAAAGGGACCAACTTAAAAGGGGGAGTTCCAGAACCAATCACTAAAGAAAAGGACCTTATGTCCTTTGATAGTGACAGTGAGGAAGAAAAGGGCCATACAGATAACAAAAGACAGCTTCCCCCAGGCAAGAAAGCTAATAAAGACCAATCTGGCGCTGATGGCCCCCCAGGAGAGGGAGCTTCTGGTGACTGATGACTCTGGTGATAATGGAGGAGCCAAACCTAAAAAAATATACCCTGATCTAAAGGCTTTAAAGACCAAAATGGATGAAGGTAATATTGATTGGGATGATCTGGCAGAAGGGGCCACCCGGTATCATAATCCGGACTGGCTGCCGCCGTATGATCCTGCGGCTTTTGCCACCTGCCATTTTGGGCCGTCCGATACACGTGGCGGCCCCGCTGCCGCCCTTCAGACTTTTCCGGTCTTTGATCCCAGAACAGAGCTCAGGGACAAAATTGAACTTCTGAAAGATCAAATAAATTTAGAAAAGGAACACTGTAAGGTCTGGCTCTCACGGCGGGATGGAAAGAACCTCCAAGAGACGGTCTCTCATGCAAAA
>NW_004955651.1:84830-85507 GCF_000276665.1 Chinchilla lanigera
GCTTCTGTCCCCTGTCAGCCATGCCCTTGAGCCATGAGGCATGCCGATAAGGCGGTTACAAGAAGGCTGTGTTGTTAGGTCTCTACATTCCCCCCTTTTTCTTGTAACTATCTTTAATCTTAAAGATCAGTGTCAATATATTCATTACTGGTGGGGTGTTGCAAGGGCTCGTATTGTTGTCTTATAACCATCAGTTTGACATTTGAAATCTGTTCCCTGATGAACGACATAACCCTACTGAGAATACAGGGCCCAATCGTGGCTATAAGAAGTAAGAAAAGTAAGGGTCCCAACAGGGGTAAGAGGTAAGGTAACAAGCCATTCCACATATTACAAAAAGGGCTTTGAAACAATTCCTGTCACCTTTTGATGAGGTCTTCTTGTAGTCTTCTTATTTTGTCTCTAACTATCCCCGACTTATTTGCATAAAAACAACATCTTTCTTGGAGGGCGACGCAGATTCCCCCCTGTTCGGCGGTTAGGAGATCTAACCCCCTCCGATTTTGCAATACTACCTCGGCCAGGGAATCTATTTGATCTTGTATATCTTGGAGAGTACTGGATAGAGCCTGTACATCATTAATCAATTGTTGGGATAACTTTTGATAGGACTCTATGGCGACCCCCACTCCTGTGGCTCCCATCCCAGCCCCAGCAAGGGAAGTAATACCAAACCC
>NW_004955652.1:0-993 GCF_000276665.1 Chinchilla lanigera
GGGCTTGGCTTGATCTCATGTACACTCCGGAGCTGCTGCTCTTTGTCCAGGGTTAACTAGTCTCCTCAAGTGGCAGGAGCCTGTGCTCCAGCCACGTTACCATGCCCTCGTGTCCTGCCTCAATTGTTGGACTTGAAGCTTCATGCCACGTCTTCAGAGCCAGTCACCCTAGTTTGGAATAAAATCTGTGGACGTGGTGTGTGGGTCATTACTGCCTGGGGCTGGGACAGCAGCAAGTCCTTTTGGAGGCCAGGTGGAACCAAGACCCTGTGTTCACATTGGGTGCCTCTGTCTCCACAGCCCTGAGTGCAGGCCAGCGTCCTATTCCAGGGTGGCAGCGCCCTCTGGAGGTGGTGGGGGTGGGCGTGATCTCTCTGCCACCTGGGGCAGGAGTTGGTTGTGCTGGAATGTTTCTATTATGGGGATGTGTGCTCCCCGTGTGTCCACTTCAATAAAAGCCAAACTCAAAGACCAAATAAATAGACCTTGATTTTGTAGAAAGTTTTATTGCTGGATTTTTCCTAAAGCCACTTGGTCTGTTGAATTTAAATAGATTTTATGTGTAAATTTGGATTTGCACTAGTTGTTTTTGGACCATCAGCTGAATAGAGATTTATTTTATATAGAAAATTATATTTTGTAAAAGCATTCACGGTTATGACTGTAACCCCTTTTTCATCTTCAGGCCAGTTTGCCAAACCCCACTCGATGGGAGGGGCCAGGGCAAGGCACACCCTTGGTGAAATACCTTTCCCACCAGGCCCCACCTCCTAACAGCACATTTACTGATGAACTCATCTGTGGATGAATCCACTGATGAGCTCAGCATCCCACGATCCAGTCACCTACCCAAAGCCCCACCTGTGAACACACGAGATATTTAGATCTAAACCACAGCAGACCACGTGAGGGAAAATGTGTCCGTCAAAACTGGGGGAGGACAGCAGAGTGCCCATCTCTGGATTTTAAAGCTGAAAGGTCCGAATCCTGGCA
>NW_004955652.1:10278-11293 GCF_000276665.1 Chinchilla lanigera
CCTGGGAATAAAGGCTTCCAAGAGCTAGAGCTAGAGAGATCTGGAGAGATTGGAGGGATGGGGAGAGCTAGAGAGAAAGATGACATTACCAGGTAAGCCCTACACTGGGCCACACCATCTAGGGCTTGACTTGCCTTTCTTTTTGTAGAAGCTTGAGGTTCCACATTAGGTTGTTTATTTGAACTTGCTGTTTTTCTGATGTGGGAATTCCCCACTATAAATTTCCCTCATAGGACTGCTTTTGTTGTCTCCCACATATTCTGGGATGTCACACTGGCATTATTGTTGAAGTGTAGCAATTGTCTAATCTGTTTTTTCATCCCATTTGTGGCCCATTGTTTCTTCAGGAGGGTGTTATTCAATTTCCAAGTATTTATCAAGTTCTTGTTATTTGGCATCAGTTTCTAATTTCATTGCACTATGATCTGATAATTTGCATAGAATAATTTCAATTCTCTTGCACTTACTTAAGCATGTTCTACAATGCAGTATGCGGTCTATTCTGGGGAACATCTTGAGTGCAGCTGAGAACAATGTGTATTATGATGTTGTGTGTTGGAACACTCTGTAGACATCTACTAAGTCCATTTGTTGAAAGCTTTGATTCAGTTCTTAGTTGATGTTTTGTCTAATTGACCTATTTGTGACAGTCACTAAGGTACCCAATTAGTACTGTATTAGTGCTTCTTTGATATTTCTTGTCAGTTAATACATTTTTTTATAGACTTGGGTGTGCCAGTATTTGGTGCATATATAATGATGATTGTTATCTCTTCCTCTTGGACTGTTCCCTTTACAAGGATGTAGCAACCTTCTTTGTCTCCCTTAATCAATCTTGGATTAAAATTAACTTCATACAGAAACAGAGTAGCTACTCTTCCGTATTTCCAGGTTCCTGTTCCATGGAGGACCAAAATGTACAATGAGTATTGTTATATAGGAAGAAATTATTCAAAAGAAAGGGGAAATAGGGAGGGGAGGAGGAGAAGAAAGGAAGGGAAAAGAAAAAACAATA
>NW_004955652.1:12548-30962 GCF_000276665.1 Chinchilla lanigera
TTGAATGCATGTAGTTAGTTTTATTTTGTTTCTGATGAACACAGAATTGCACATTATTTATGTGGTACACTGCCATATTTTGACACATGTACATTGTGAAATAATCAAATCATATCATTTACCATAATTGTGTTTAGCAGGAAGAAGCAGTGAAGAAAAGTTCTCAACCAACTTGTCTGAGCAAGTTTGAGGCTACATATATATTTTCTCTTCTCTTTTTCTTATTAGTACATGGTTTCAGTACATGATGTTTACATTCCTTGTGTGGAGTTGGTATATGTACATAACACACCTTAGTTCCTTTTTTCACCCTCTTCCTCTCTCCTCTCTCACTGTCCTTCCATCTTTTGATCCCCTTTCCACTGGAGAAAGATCTCTCTACTTCCTATTATATATTGTTTATTGAGCTCTTTATTAAGAATTTGGCTGTTTCATAAAGAGAAACCATGTGATCTTTAAGCTTGTATGTCTGATTACTTTCACTTAACATTATGCTCTCAGGATGTATCCATTTTCCTACAAATGGCTCCAGTTTATTTCTCAGTGGCAGACTAGAAAAGTTGATCTTCTGATTCTTTCGTGGGTTATTTCTTCATGAGGTGTTACTGGTTGATTTCTTGATGCTAGCCTTTGTTTCTGGGGTGTGATGGAATCTCAGTGGTGTTTTAATTTGTATTTCTCGAATGACCAATGATGTTGAACATTTTCTCATATATTTATTTCCCATTGGTATTTCTTCATCTGAGAAGGTTGTATTCATCTCACATGCCCATTTCTGGATTGTGTCTTTGAATTTTGGGGGCCTGATTTTTGAAATATTCTTTAGATGTTTTAGATAGAAGTCTTTTGTCTGAGGGACAGTCAGTTAAAAATCAAGGAATGTGATGTCTCCTCCCTTGCCGTTGTTGGCAAGGATTGCTTTTGCTATTCTAGGTCTCTTCTGGTTCCAGATGAATTTTAGGAATGCTTTCTGTAGATCTGTGAGGTATACTAGTTGTACTTTAAATGGGATTACATTGAATCTGTATAACAATTTGGTAGTATGGCCATTTGCACAATGTTGGTTCCTCCTATCCATGAGCAAAGAATGTCTTTCCATTTTCTGAAATCCTCTTTGATCTCTTTTTTCAGAGTACTTCAATTTTGACTGTATAGATCTTTTTCCTTCCTTTGTTAGATTGACTCCTTAGTATTTCATTTTTGGGGATGCTATTGTGAAAGGAATGTCTTCCCTAATTTCCCTGTGCATTTGTTGTTTGTGTACAGGAATGCTATTGATTTTTGAGGTTCACTTTGTATCTAGCTACTGAATTTGTTGATTAATTCTAGCAGTCTTTTGGTGGAGTTTTTGGGGTCTTCTATGTAGAGTATCATGTCATCTGTGTAATGATGATTTTACTTTTTCCTTTCCTGTCCTTAATCCTTTCATTTCTCTCTTGTCTAATTGCTCTGGCTAATGTTGCCAGCACTATATTAAATAGGAATGATGACAGCGGACATCCTTGTCTTGTTCCTGATTTTAAAGTGAAAGCTTTCAGTTTTTGTCCATTTAATATGATGTTGGCTGTTGGTTTGTCATAGATGGCTTTGATCAGAGTGAAGCAAAGATCATCTCCAATTTTCTGTAGGCTTTTAAAAAATCATGAATGAGTGTTGGACTTTATCAAGAGCTTTTTCTGCATCTTTTGAGATGATCATGTGATTTTTGTCTTTGGCTCTGTTGATATGGTGTACTACATTTATTGATTTGCATATATTGAACCATTCTTGCATTCCTGGGATGAATCCCACTTGGTCATGATGTATAATCTGTTGCTGATTTGCTGCATTCTGTTTGCTAGTCTTTTACTCAGTATCTTTGCATCTATGTTCATTGGGAAGATTGGCCTATAGTTCCCTTCTTTGGTAAGGTCTTTCTCTGAGTTTGGTATCAGGGTAATACTTGCCTCCAGGAATGAGTTAGGGAGAGTTGGTTCCCTTTCAATTTCATTAAAGAGTCTGAGAAGCAATGGCTTTAAATCTTCTCTAAATTTCTTGTAGAATTCAGCTGTGAATCCATCAGGAACTGAGCTTTTCTTTGTTGGTAAATTTTTAATTACATTTTCAATCTCATTGACTGATATTATGTTATTCAGGTTTTTTGATATCTTCTTGATTCAGCTTTGGTAATTCATATGTATCTAAGAATCTGTCCATTTTCTCTGTGTTTTCCATCCTACAGGAGTAAAGATTTTCAAAGTAGGTATGGATGATCTTCTGAATTTCTATAGGATTTGCAGTGATTTCATCCTTTTCATTCCTTATTGCATGAATTTGAGGTTTTTCTTTCCTTTTTTTGATAAGGTTGGTTAGGGACTTACCAATTTTATTTATTCTTTCAAAGAACCAATTATTTAATTCATTAATTCTTTGTACTGTTTTCTTAGTCTCCATTGCATTAATTTCTGCTCTGATCTTTTTAATTTCCTCTCTACTTTGGGCTTTGAGCTTGACTTACTATTCGTTTTCTAGAAGTTTGATGTACAGCATAAAGTTATTTGTGCTCATTCCGTTTTCCTGATGTAGGAATTCATCGCTATAAATTTCCCTCTGAGGACTGCTTTCCTCGTGTCCCACAGGTTCCGATATGTTGTATCTACATTTTTTGTTTGATTGTAAAGATTACTTAATTTCTTCTTTAATATCATCTGTGACCCCTTGGTTATTCAGGGGGTATTTTTTAATTTCCATATGTTTAGGGAGTTTTTAGGATTTCTTTTGTCATTCATCTCCAATTTCATTGCAGTGTGGTCAGATAGTGTGCGCGGGATAATTTCAATTCACTTGCATTAATTAAGCATGTTCTCTGGACTAATATATGTTCTGTTTAGAGAACATCCTTATTGTAGCTGAGAAGAATGTGTATTTTGGTGTTGTTGGGTGGAATATTCTGTAAAGGTGCACTAAGTTCATTTGTTCACAAGTTTGGAATAGTTTTGTCATTTCTTTGCTGATTTTTTCTCTGGTTGATCTATCTCCTTGTAACAGTGGAGTGTTCAAGTCCCCTGTTATGATTGTGTTACTGCTTATTCGATTTTTCATGTCTGTTAAAATTTTTTTTTAGTTGGGTGCTCCTGTATTTCATACATATATATTTGATTGTTATCTCTTCCTCTTGCAGTTTTCCCTTAACAAGTATGTAGTGACCTTCTTTATGTCTTTTGATCATTCTTGGTTTGAAGTTCACATTGTCTGTGAACAGAATACCTACCCCTGCTTTTTTCTGGGTTCATGTCACATGAAGTATTGTTTTCCATCCATTGCCTTCAGTGTATGAAGTTCCTTTTGAGGTAAATGTGTTTCTAGTATACAGTATATTGTTGGATCTTGTTTCTGTCTTTTTTTCTTTTTCTTTTTCTTTTTTTTTTTTTTTTTGTCTTTTTGAGACAGGGTCTCATTATGCAGTTCAGGCTGCCTTTGAACTCACTTTGTAGGCCAGGCTGCTCTTGAACTTGCAACAATCCTCCCTCCTCTGCTTCCTGGAGATTTTCTGTCTTGATCTGATAGGGCAAGAGAGAATCCATTCTCTCTTTGTAACTCCATTTTAAGAGACATCACTTAAAGTTCACTTAAACTGTAGTTAAACCCCCTCTCCTTGGTTAGTCATAAACCCGAACAGAGTTATAAAATGGGAATAGAACAAACAGGACAAATTGGGAAGCAGGATAAATGTTAAACCATAATGGTCATCTGGAATCAGGCTGACCATCAGTTTCTGGGAAAGGCAAACTTTGTGACAGTTGTGTGACATTCTTGCAAAATCGACTAAAATGAGGTAATGGTTACTATGGAAACCTAAAAATATACTTCAACTGAAGGTGAGACCCAGATTGGCGTGGACATCTTCTGTGGCTCCTGGTCAGACAGTGTCCATCAGCTGGCTCTCCAATAAAGCTTTTTCATTCCTCCCTTTTTGGTCTCTTATGAGTGCCTGTCCCCTGGACTTGCTTGCTGCATCAGTTGGAGGCCTCGAGTGGGAGATGGGCACTCACAAAAAAAGAACCTCATTTGAAGAGGCCATCGGCCTCCCAGCTTTGTTAGTTGCTGTTTGGGTGCAGGGCACCCCGGCTGCTTTCAGCTGGCCGCCTGGGTATTACTGTATGCTGAGACACTGAGACTGCAAAAGTGGAAGGCGAAAGCCCCACTCGCTGATCTAGGTAGGAATTAAAATTGGATTCTATTGTTTTGCTTGATTTCTTTTCTCCAGACTGACAGTTTGATGGGTCTGGGCTCTAGACCCGGTAGTCATCTGGTCTCAGTGTAGCTGGGAATTTGAGTACAATTTCTGCTTTTGTATTGTCCAGAGATTGTCCCTGGGTTTGTATGGAATTAATTTTGGATGTGTTTCAGATTTGGTGTGTTCTGGTGTCTAAACCTTTTCAAATTGATGGTTGAAGGCTCTTCATGATTTCCAGGATTGTTTTGCTTTGTTTGTCTGCTCTGTGTTTTTCTCCCAAAGCGCCTGTAATTTCAGGACGCTGCAGCCTCTGGCTTCCGTTTAGATTGCTGGCTGAGTGTGGGGAGGAAAGACCTGCTGAGGTCTGGTTTATGCATGATTAAGCATTTTGACAAATTTAAGGTGATGTGTGTTTGTGGATTCCCAGATCGAGTTCTGGTAATTAAAGAAAGGTCCCCTCAGCAGAAACCCCCTGAATTGTCCTTGGCACCTGAGGAAGATGATTCTCCTTTTTGTCTCCAACTCAGGCACTTTCCTATCCCGATCCTCCTGCCATGCTGCTGAGCACCTTCTCCTTTTGCCTGCCTCAGCAGGAGATTCCTCCTTAGCACCACAGCACAGCAAGGGGGTGTCACTGCAGCACTGACCCTGTGGCTTCCCATTCTTCTCACTACTGCAGGCAGCCTTCCTCCAAGCCCAAAACAGTTTCAGATGAGGAAATCTCCTCCTCAGTTCCAGTCCTGATCTTGCCTCTCCAGCAGTCTTCTGTGATGGGGCCAGGAGGAAACCCTCATTCTAGAATTGGAGAACTCAAAACCTCCCTTTTTAGAGTAGACTAGAGCTCTTTGATTACTTTGCTGGAATGGCTGTTGAAGACACACCACCCCACCAGGGGTGACTAGCAACAGATCATGTTAACTTTGTTTTATTCAGAGGGGAAGGGAAGGATTTTAAAGATGGCTGAGAAACAAATGAAATTAGATATGGGATAAACTACATAGGACAAAGAAACCCTAAATAGGATTATAACAGTGAGGAGGGGCTAAACACTTTAAAAGTTATTGGGCTTTGAGGAAAGTCTTCCTTCTGTGGCTCCTCGTCCCACTGATCTACATAAGATGGCATAGTGTTGGCCCCTGATATCTGTTGCAAGCTCCAGAAATTTGAAGGCATTGCAGGGATGAACTTGTGTCAGCTGGGAGAGATCGCCCAAAAATTGTTTCATGACAGAGAAGATGTAGAATGGAGATTTAAGCAGGAAAAGAGAAAGGTAATGTTGGCAGTTTATAAGAAGAAGGCCTAGTCAAGAGCTAGGAAAAGAGGCAAACAGGGAGGAGGTCATTGCACTCCCCTTGATCCAGACCAGAGTGCTTATTGCAAGGAAAAGGGACATCACACACAGGAATGTCCAAAGCTGCTAGAAAAGAGAGAAAAAGAAAGTGTTTGTGATAGAATCAGAACTCTCAGATTGACGGGGTCGTGGGTCTCTGTTTCTGAGTTCCAGGGAGCCCATGTTAACTGCTAAGGTAGGGGAATACCTACTGGATTTTTAGAATTTTTTATTTAAAAATAGTAGTAAAGGAGAAACAAACAAACAAATAGAACAGTAGCACCATACTAGTATCACAAACACAAACTCATCAAAGTGAGAACATTCAAAGTGATACAGCGTCTCAAGACAAAATAATATGAATCAACAGTGGTTGTTACATTACACCTATTGGATTTTTAAATAGACAGTGGTACAGAGGTATTGGAAGATACTCAGCCAATAGCCAGACTCCTAGGTGAAAAGAAATTATTATGATTCAATTTGGCCAAAATATACTTGAGTGCACTCTGATTTTAAAAGCCAATTTTCTTGTATTTTTTGTGTGTCTCTCTGTCCAATCTGTAAACAGTTGTTTTATCTGAACTTAAGAAATTTTTATGATTTTTGTATTTTTTTAAAAAAATTTGAAACAACTGTCTAAATTTTAATTTGGTATATGTGCTGCTGAAGCAAGCACTAAAATTTAATTTGGTTTATAGATAAACATCATCTAAATTGAAGATACACTTCCACCAAAAGTTGCCAGCTGGTCCAAATGATGTTAAAATTGGTTTTATAAATGTAATACTTACTTATTGTTGTTTATGTATTATGACTTGAACGTCTCTCATTGTTCAAATATAATGTATTGAATATTGAGATTATGTTTTTGTGGGTTATCAAAAATTTGTTAGGCCAGAGAGAGATTGTTAATCGGGACTCCAGTTGATGAATAAAAAAGCAGATGCCTGGAACAACATTAACCAGTTTTTGTTCCTTATTAAGGAGCCCAAAAAATCTCCATAACTTTATAGGCGACATCCCAATAAATGTAATTTAAAATATATGATTGTGTTACATTTACACTGGTTATTGTCAAAAGGTTAATTTTTCAAAAAGAAGACAGTAAAGTTTTTTGATTAAAAGACACTCTTGATACAAAACTAAATTAAGAAACAAAATAATGACAATTTGTAGTTGCCAATTTCATAGTGCATTGAATATATTCATGCCTTCCAAGTGCACAGTATTCTAAAATGCACAGCTAGGATTGTTTATAATGACAGACATTTTCTTTCAGATTCAGACATCTGCCTCTCTCTTGTGCTTCTGATATTTGTGATAAAAGGTTCCTCATGTCAAGTCAACATGAGGTTATCAGTCAAATGATAATTCTTTTTAACAACAGAACATTTATATGATGTGTATTCTATGTATGTCTTTTAGGGATGCTTACATATGGAACAGCCCAGACAATGTCACAAATTTTTTCAATGACATAAGGACAAGAAATTAGATAAAAGCCTCTTATGTATTAGGTAGAGATAACTGGTTAAAAGATCCTCTATTCCAAGATGGAGATTTATACACATTACAAAAATGCCATCATGACTGTTACGTTACAATACTATGTTTACATTTTTTCTGTATAACTATACAATTGCTGTCTGTTACCATTCTACAGGGGTTCATCTAGTAGAACATTCATGCTTGGTAAGAAGTAACAGTTCTCTGGCTATACTTTATATTTCAAGGCTCTTCTGGATGTTCAGCAACTGAAGTTTGGAGAACAAAATTAAAAAGCTAGAAAGGTTAGAGGGATAACCAATATGGCCCTAGCCCTCCCCGCAAAAATGTCAGTCTCCTTGGAATACTCCTCTTTTTGCAGTTCATGCAACTGGGACAAATGGATAATGCCAAGTCCAAGATTTGCTGGCAATAAATGCCCTGATCTTAATCATTTAGCCTACTGTACCAACCCCTATACCTTGCTTAGTCAACTCTCACCTACTCAGACTTGACCTACTGTGTTGGATTTAAAAGATTTTTTTTCTGTATTCCTTTGTCTGTTGCATCCTAAGGGTTGTTTACTTTTAAACGAGAGGATTAGGAGGGGGGAACAAAAATGTACTTTACTAAGGGAACCTGCCTCCCTTTTACCAACATGATTGGAGACTCCTGAGCATGAGTACATGAAGGCAATCAAGGCAATCTACTCAGCTAGACTGGACCAACATTACACTCCCTTCCAGAGCCCTGACCTGACCAAGTTTTCAGATAGCAATGACATGACAATTGATGTGATTTGGAAGGTGGGGCAATGGTTATCACCCTTGAGTGACAACCTCAAGGGTGTCACCTTAAACTGTCCAGTCCGAGGCTCCTGTAACATTGCACAAAAGGCTGAACTGATTGCTCTTACTTGAGTCTTAGAGATCAGAAGACAAACAATTGAATGTTTATACTGACTCCCATTATGCCTTCACCACTTTAAAACTCTCAGGAGGTATTACCCTTGTTACAGGCTGTTTTACTGCTGGCTAAGTTAGCTGTGATCCATTGTCTGGGCCATCAGAAAGACAATTCTCTAGAGGCCCAAGAAAATCAAGCAGCAGATCTAGCAGCCAAATAAGCTGCTATTGGAGACTCACACTTCATAGCCTGAGCTCTGATGTCTCCAGTCCTCAAATCACCCTAGTATTCAGAAGCAGAACTGAAGTGGGCCACAACACAGTGGACTAGAGAACAAAAGAGATGACAAGTTTTGCCAGGAGGAAAGGTGTTCATTCCTGAGGTTGTAGGACCTTTTGTGATCCAAGAACTCCACAGCTGTAGTCACTTGGGCAAGATAGCCATGGCAGAGCTGCTTGGCCATGACTTCTATATCTCTAGACTTTGGACCTGATGTGTTTATGTATCAAAGCAGATGCACAGTTTGTGCTCACAAGCAATCCAGTTTCTCACCCACAGCAACAGCCCAGAGTCTGGAGACAAGGGACACTGCCCTTTGAGGATGACAAGGTGGACTTTACTGACATTAAACCTACTAGTAAAAATAGAAAGTATTTGCTGGTTCTCATCTGTACCTACTCAAGCTGTGTGGAGACCATTCCAACAAGGACTGAGACATCCAGAAAGGTGACAAAAGCCCTGATGGAGTTAATCATTTCCCAGTATGGGTTCCCCGTGATAGTAGGTTCAGATAAAGGACCTGCTTTCATGGGTTGAGTGGTTCAGAGCCTTTCTGCAGCCTTAAGGCCGAAATGGTAGAGCTATATACCACCTGTTGGCCATAGAGTTCTGGCTAGGTGGAGAGACAGAATTGGATTTTGAAGTCTACCCTAGACCAGCTGTGCCAAGAGACTGGGGCAAACTGGGTGACTATGCTCCTGATGACCTTGTTGAGGTCCCCATGCATCCCATACAGGCATGGGCTCACTCTTGTTTGAGATCATGCTAGGGAGGCCTTAGCCACTTTTGCCTGTCTTAGAAGGACTACAGGAGATAGGGGCTCTGGACTTGTGCCAACAGATGAAAGCCCTATATAAGATTTTAAAGGAGCTCCAGCAGGTTATGCTTCAAGTATTCATCACAATTGAGCCAAGAAATGGATACTAAAACTCCCTGAGGGATCAACTCTGACAGGCCCACTGCCTACTCCTGAGATAGCACCTTCCTCATCCTCACCAGAAAATTGCCTGCCACATCACTTTCAAAGACTGCAACAAAAATCAGCTGTGACCTGATCTGATGATGACCGGCCTGACGGTCCTTGTCCCAGTACCCCTCTATGGACAACCCAATGGGAGCAAAGTCACAGATATGAACTCTTGATGGACTAGGGGAGCACCTTTGTAACTACACCATTGTGTGCCCCCAAGTGGACTCTATTCACCTTCAGTGAAGTGAGCTGGCCTCACTGCATCTCCTGTGTGACCAGTAAGATGTTATTATTCATAATCCTCATATGTAAGTTTTGGAAATGTTAAACCACAATTGTCATCTGGAATCTGGCAGACCAACAGCTTTTGGGAAAGGTAAACCTTGTGATAGTTGTGTGACATTCTTGTAAATTCCCCAAAAATGAGGTAATGGATACTATGGAAACCTAAAAATGTACTTAAACTGAAGGTGAGACCCAGGTCATTGAGGACATCTTCTGTGGCTCCTGGTCAGAGACTGTCCATCAGCCAGCTCTCTAATAAAGCTTTGTTTATTTCTGCCTTTTTTGAGCTCTTGTGAGTGACTGTCTCCTTGGACTTCCTTGCCATATCAGATCTGCTCTTCCAGTCTGCTTCTTTTGATTGGTGAATTGAGGCCCTTTACATCGATGGTTATAACTGATATGTATTGGCTTATGTTTCTCACTTTATATTCTTGCTGTTGGTTTCCTCCTTTTCTCCTCTGTTTAACTGCTTGTTCTGCTTGTTAATTCCTTTCTATTGTTCTTGGAATTGTGGTCGTTTTTATGTCTTTCTGGAATATCTTTCAGTGCTCTTTGTAGGGTGGGTTTTGTGGTCATGAATTTTTTCAGTTGTTCTTTGTCATGGAAGTATCTTATTTCTCCATTAATTTTGAAGGATAGCTTTACAGGATATAACAATCTGGGTTGGAATGGGTTTTCTTTGAGGGCCTGAAATACTTTAGTACAAGCTCTTCTTGACTAGATGGCTTGTGTGGAGAAACCTGCTGTGATTCTGATGGGCTTTCCTTTATAGGTAATCTGTTTCTTTCTCTAGTAGTTTTTAACATTCAATCTTCCCAAATTTCAGTGACCTGGGTTATTACATGTGTGGGCATAGTTTTATTTTGATTATGGCTGGTTGGAGTTCTATATGCTTGACTTAAGTTGATGTCAGATTCTTGGATAGTCATACACCAGAATAGAGGTATAAAATGGGAACAGAACAAACAGGAAAAATTGGGAAGCAGAATAAATGTTAAACCACAATGGTCATCTGGAATCTGGCAGACCAACAGCTTTTGGGAAAGGTAAACCTTGTGATAGTTGCGTGACATTCTTATAAATTCCCCCAAAATTAGGTATGGATACTATGGAAACCTTTATGTACTTAAACTGAAGGTGAGACATTCATGCTTGGGAAATTTTCTGGTATTACTGCTGCAAATAGTCTTTTTATGTCATTTGTGTTGACTCCTGTTGTTTTATTGACACCTATCAGTCTTATATTGTTTTTCATTGCATCATCTTGCAGCTATTGAATTGTTATTTCCTGGTTCCTTATTATTTTTAAGAGAACTTTCCTTTCACGATCAATCATTGTAATACTGTTTTGGAAGTCTGAAAGTCTATCTTCTGATTTATTCAAGCAGTTTTGCTGGCTTTCAAAGAAATTTTTAATTTCCTGTATATCTCTTTGAATCTGATTCATGCCTTTTAATCCTTTCTTATATTGTTCATTCAAGGTTTCCATCATATTTCTATGTTCCTCTATTTTTTTAAATATATGTTCTGGACCTTTAGATGTGCTGAGGAATTCTTTGATTGTTGTTTTCATTTCTTTTTTTACCTGAGAGATTACTTCTGATTTGATTTCTTCTACAGTCTGATTGTTTCTTTACTTCAGTTGCTGTCATTTAAGAAATAAAAGGAGGGTGGCTCACTCCCGGCCTCATAGGCCCCTGGAAGGAGGGCTTCCAGTGCACAGGGAGCTATGGGCAGGGAGTGCTGGTCTTCTGGCTGACTAGCTTCCTGCCTCGTAGGCTCCCGGAGGGAGGGTCCCGGGCGCACGGGGAGTCTCGGGCGGGGAGCGCCAGTCTTCAGACCGGCGGCTCACTCCCGGCCTCATAGGCCCCCGGAAGGAGGGCTTCTGGCGCACAGGTAGCCACGGCGGGGAGCGCCAGTCTTCTGGCTGGCTAGCTTCCTGCTTCATAGGCCCCCGGAGGGAGGCCCCCCCAGCACATGGGGAGCCATTTGGCAGCGAGCGCTGTTGCCCGCCAGACCTTAGGCCGGCCGCCGCTGCTCAATTGAGATCTATCATGACACAGAGAAACAGTGACACAATTGGCCCACCATGCACCGACTGCAGTTGCCCACCCATGGATGTGTGTGAATCATTCAAACTTTGAACAACCCCTGGGAATACATGCCATTCAACGGGCCACTCTTGCTCCTGCCATTGAGAACCAGAAAGGTCCAGAGCCAGCAGAGGAGCAGCTGCTGAACAAGGACTCAGAGAACATGAGAATGCAGACTAAGCCCAAGGAGTCAGAGGTCCTGTGGACTGGGGTCATGAGAGCCGCTCAGAAGCTGTAAACCAGGAGGACCTTGCACAATACCTGCAGACACTCACTGGAAGCCATTCTTCCCCTGACAGTACAGGCTGTGGTGGAGCTCCGGAGAAGTCTCCAGCAGGATTCCTGCTGCCTGTGCTGACAGTTGTGGAGAGGACACTAACTGGTTGTGGGGTCCCAATGCAATGGGAGGCTGGAGAGAAAACACTACAAAAAGTGGCTTTCGCCCCAGACGACTCACTTGATTTTTGACAACCCTTAGGCTGTAACTACTTGTTAGATCCTTCTTGTGTATCTCTGTCTTCCTGAGAAACCACTTTGAAGATACCACCATCTATTACAGCAGTCATTGATATTTTCCTACTAATCTATCCATAACTCTGTAATGTTTGTATTGTTCCTATCCTATTTCATAAATGGATCCATGTTTCCTAGAACAACCATTGAAAATTATTGAATGATTATTCAGTAGGTCACTCATGTATAGTTCTATTTATATTCTTTAGAAGGCACTTTGAAGATACCTAAGTAGTACAACTATTGATAATCTCCTACCTCTTTTGTCTGTAACTCACTATCATTTGTCTATTTGTTTTCCTGAGAAACTATCTTATAGATAACAATATGTAAAACAATAACCATTGATAATTTCCTACCACTTTGTCTGTAATTTGGTAAGCCCCCTGTTATTATGTTATCCTTCTTTTACTCTTTAAAATAAAAAAAAAGAAATAAAAGGCATGTGACTTCCAAGTTCCTCTATGTCAATGTCTCCTGAACATGTTGTCAATGGGCTGGAGGTCTGAGATTGCATTTTGGTCCTTCATTTTGACATTTTTAAAACTCCTGATGTTCCCCAGGGCTCAGCTACATTTCCAGAATTTTGGGGTATGTGGGATCCCCAGTTTTTAAAAAAACATGCTGTAACTGTGTGATTCAGGTTGGTCTTGAACTCAGTATGCAGCCCATAAAGCCTCAAACTTGTGGTAATCCTACTGCTTCAGCCTCCTGAGTGCTGGGATTACAGATGTGTGTCAATGCACCTGGCTCAGAACATCATTTTTAAAAGATCTGAGTGTACAAGGAGTTGTTCTAGTATTGAGACCAACATGTTATGCAATCAGAACTGAAACCATGGTCTAAAACTCAACTCTACTGAGCATAAACAGAGTGTTTATGGTGAGGATCCTAGAGGACAGACTAAATAATGAAGGATAACTCCTTGACAAGCCTCCCTTCCTCTACATGTGCTGCTTCTGCCTCATAGTGGTCACAAGATACATCACAAGCAAGCATTCCACTTGTAACAGGCACTTATGTTTTTTCTTTTAGAGATAAGCAACTCCTCTATATTCCCTCTTGCTAAACACATAACAACAAGCTGTCTCTCTTTGGCCCCAAAGAAGTGACAGAATATAAAGATTCCAACTCCAAGAGGCCAGTAGCTTGGTTTATTTTCCACAAGAAAGAGGAGGATGAGCTGAAGATGGCAGAATGTGATAGAACAAGTGTAATGTAAAGATCAACATTATCTTCCCCTGCTCCTTGTAGAAAAGACCCTTGGACATCTGTAAAAGTGAGATGGGGATTTGAAGCAAATAAACCCTACATTAAACCCCATAAAATTCTCCTTTCCATCTCTCTGATAAAGCAACCTTAAAGTTGCTAATTTTGAATAAATCGTTTTTCTTTTTACCCAGTTCATGAACCTGAGTGCATGAACCTAAATCATGGTAAGTTTTGGTGACCGTGGCAAGACAGAAGATGGGGAAGTGGGAGACACCAAGTTAGCAGATTTCCCCATTTCTCAGTCTACCTGCTGCTGAAGTTCTCAGCCATGCCTGACCCATAACTCCTTTCCACAAAATACCTTTTGTGTAACTATAGCAATTAAAAAAAATTTTTTTGAGGCAGCATCTTGCTGTGCAGTTTAAGAACGCACTGTGAAAAAAGTACCCTTGTTTCTCTGAGCACAGAGACTTAACGTGGACCAAGAGAGCCTTGTATAGTCAGAGGCAACAGTAAGAATAGGAGACACTGTTTCCTGAGCACCCGTCTCCTGAATCAGCTGTTGGTGAGTGAACAAAAAGGTGCCCAGCACACATCTGTGTGTAGGAACAGCACTGGGTGGGCAGGACTGCCATTTTATATTAAAGGTCTTGGTCTTGACTCCAGCAGCAGAACAGCTCCAGCATCCCTGAGTGGAAAGAGGGAAGGGTCGTCCAGTCAGAGTAGATGACAACCTTAGTGAAGGACTTATTGAGTAAATGTAGAGTAGACATAGATTTAAAAAAATAAAGGAGAATAGAAAAATGATGGAAACCATGAATACCTAGTATAGGAAAGAAATGGAATGCAAGAAAAGATTTAAAAAGTATCCAGGAATTCAAAATGCCATTGAAAGCTTGTAGACCCATATGAAAGAAAGTGAAGATAGAATATCAGACTTGGAAATAGGATTGCATTTAGTGGTCATAAAAAGAAAGATCTATTAAAAATAGCAAGGGCCCATGAAAAATCAATGCAAGAACTGGAAGATGATTCAAAGAAGAAAAGAAAAGCAACAGATTGATTGGAGTAAATGAAAAAGTAGAAGTCAGAACAAATGATACAAAAAACATGTTCAGAGAGGTACTAGCAGAAAACTTCGTAAGGATGGAAAAAGAATGTGACATACACATATGTGAAGTATAAAGAATGCAATAGGCAAGACCAAAATAAATCCACACCAAGGCATATGGCAATAAAGATTCTGGGAATTCAGCACAAGAATAGCATATTGAAAGGAGCAAAAGAGGCACCCTCAATTTGCCACCTGGGGAGCCGGGTTTGGTGCCCCACTTCCCACCAACCCTGTGGTTTGTGGCTGAGGCCTGGAAGAGATAGGTATGTTCCATCAACTGCCTGAGGACTCTGGTCCCAGCATCCTGTGTTCCACCCACATTGTCATTCACAGCTGAGGCCCCTGTACCCTAATCAGCTGCGTGGGGAGCTCAGAAAGGCATCCCGCTCTCTGCCAACATTGTGGTTCTTTCACCCTCAATAAACCACCTGGAGACCATGGTCCTGAAGGCCAGTATTCTGCCAGCATTGTGGCTTTCATCTCAGTTGTGCACTCCAGCAACTGCCTGAGGGTTCCAGATCTGGTGGCTCACCTCCCACAGCCATTGTGGGGAAAGCCTGTCACCGAGAAAACCTAGGAACCCTAGAGACCTTTCACGAGCTGCCCAGAAAGGGTGAGGCTCGGTGCTTTCCCTCCAACTTCCAAAATGAAAAGAGAAAGGAGCAAAATGCAATCTCAGAACTGTACTCCACCCAGAACATATAGAACTCCAACTAGTCATTACCAAAATAAAACTACACCCAGACATATCATAATCAAGTTCCTAGAAATCCAGCCAAAGGACAGAATATTAAAAGCTGTTAGAGAAAAGAAATGGGTCACCTATAAAGGATAGCCGATCAGAATTATGGCAGATTTCTGAACACAAACCATCAAATCAAGTAGAGCTTGGAGTGCAATATTCCAGGTTCTAGAAGAAAAACAACTTCCAACCCAGATTGATGTATCCTGCAAAACTATACTTTAAATTTAATGGAGAAATAAAATATTTCCACAACAGAGAACCACTGCGGAACTTCATGAGCACCAAACTAGCCCTACAACGAGTACTAAAAAATATTCTAGAAAGAGATAAAAATGACCACAATTTCAAGAACAACAATAGAAAGGAACCATCTAGCACAGCAAGCACTTAAACAGAGAGTAAAAGTAGGAAACCAACAGCTGGTAAATAACAGAACAAAGATAAGGCAACACATAACAGTTATAACCATTAATGTAAATGAGCTCAATTCACCAATCAAAAGACACAGATTGGCAGGGTAGATCAAGAAACAATATCCAACAATATGCTGTATACAAGAAAGACATTTAACTGAAAAGTAAATTCATAGACTGAAACTCGAATGTTGGAAAACATTTCTCCAGGTGACAGGAACCCTGAAAAAAGCAGGGACAGCTATTTTGATTGCAGACATTGCAAACTTCAAACTGAGAATGATCAAAAGACATAAAGAAGGTCATTACATACTTAGTAAGGGAAAAATTGAAGAGGAAGAGATAACAGTCATAAATATGTATGCATCAACTATGGGAGCACCCAACTATATAAGACAAACTTTAATATAGATGAAGAAACAAATTATGAATAACAGTATTGTAATGGGGGACCTTAGCACCCCATTGACACAAAGAGATAGGTGAACTGGAGAAAAAAAAAGCAAAGAAATAACAGAACTGAGCCAAACTTGTGCATAAATGGACTTAGTAGACATTTACAGAGTGTTCCACCCCACAACATGAGAATACACAGTCTTCTCAGTTGCACATGAGACGTTCTCTGAAATAGACCCCATACTAGCCCATAGAACATGCTTAACTAAATGTAAAGGAATTGAAATTATCCCATGCATACTACCTGACCATAGTGCAATGAAATTGGAAATTAATGAGAAAAGGAACCCCCAAAAGTCCATAAACATATGGAAATTCAGTGACAGCCTCCTGAACAACCAATGAGTCACAGATGAGATTAAAGCAGATATTAAACAATATCTACAAACAAACAAAAATGTAAATACAGCTTACTGGAATCTGTGGAAGACACTGAAAGCAGTCCTCAGAGGGAAGTTTATAGTGATGAATTCACACATCAGGAAAACAGAATGAGAACAAATAAATAGGCTAATGCTGCACCTCAGATTTTTAGAAAAAGAAGAACAGGTCAAGCCCAAAGCCAAAAGGAGGGAGGAAATTCTAAAGATCAGGGCAGAAATTAATATAACTGAGGTGAAGAAAACATTGCAAAGAATTAATGAATCAAAGAGTTGGTTCTTTGAAAGAATTAATAAAATTGACAAAATGCTAGCATACCTTATCATAAAAAGCAAAGAACAACCTCAAATTCATGCAATAAGGAATAAGAAAGTTGAAATCACTACAAATCCTATAGAAATTCAGAAGATCATCCATACCTACTATGAAAATCTTTACTCCCGAAGGATGGAAATCACAGAGGAAATGGACAGATTCCTAGATATATATGAATTACCAAAGCTGAATCAAGAAGATATCAAAAATCCTGAATAACATAATATCAGTCAATGAAATTGAAAATGTAATTTAAAACTTACCCACAAAGAAAAGGACAGTTCCTATTGGATTCACAGCTGAATTCTACAAGAAATTTAGAGAAGATTTAAAGCCATTGCTTCTCAGACTCTTTAATGAAATTGAAAGGGAACCAACTCTCCCTAACTCATTCCTGGAGGCAAGTATTACCCTGATACCAAACTCAGAGAAAGACCTTACCAAAGAAGGGAACTATAGGCCAATCTTCCTAATGAACATAGATGCAAAGATACTGAGTAAAAAACTAGCAAACAAAATTCATCAAATCATCAAGAAGATTATACATCATAACCAAGTTGGATTCATCCCAGGGATGCAGGTATGGTTCAATATATGAAAATCTATTAATGTAATACACCATATCAACAGAGCCAAAGACAAAAACCGCATGGTCATCTCCATTGATGCAGAAAAAGCATTTGACAAAGTCCAGCAGTAATACATAATAAAAAACCCTATAGAAAATAGGAATACCTAGTCCTTACCTCAATCTGATCAAAGCCGTCTATGATGAACCAACAGCCAACATCATACTAAATGGACAAAAACTGAAAGCTTTCACTTTAAAATCAGGAACAAGACAAGGATGTCCACTGTCAGCACTCCTATTTAACATAGTTCTGAAAACATTAGACAGAGCAGTTAGACAAGAGAGAGAGATATAAAAGGAGAAAGGATAGGAAACAAAGAAGGGAAATTATCATTATTCACAGATGACATGATACCCTACATGGAAGACCCCAAAAACTCCACCAGAAAACTCATAGAATTGATAAACAAATTCAGTAGCATAGCTGGATACAAAGTTAATGCTCAAAAATCCATAGCATTCCTATACACAATAAACACACTGAGAGTGAAATTAAGGAAATCGTACCTTTCACAATAGCATCCAAAAATTGGAGTACTGTGGGGAGGAGGGGCTCCAGTGCATGGGGAGCCGTGCGGTGGGGAGCCTCCGTCTTTGAGCCGGCTCCCTGCCTCACAGGAGCCCAGAAGGAGGGCCCCTGGTACTCATGAAGCCACTGGGTGGGGTGGCCGGCCCTCAGCCTAGCAGGCGCCTGCAAGGAGGGGCTCCGGCACATGGGGAGCCATGCGGTGGGGAGTCTCAGTCTTCGGGCCGGCTCCCTGCCTAGCAGGCGCCTGGAAGGAGGGCCCCTGGCACTCGGGAAGCCATGAAGCAGGGAGTGCTGTCTCACACTGGCCCTCAGGCTGGTTGCTGCCACTCAATTGAGAACTACCATGACACAGAGAAACAATGACACAATTGGCCCACGATGCACTGGTTGCAGGTGCCCACCCACAGACATGAGTGAATCATTCAAACATGGAGAAACTCCTGGGAATACATGCGACACAATGGGTCACTCTTGCTCCTGCTGTTGAGAACCAGAAAGGTCCAGAGCCAGTGGAGGAGCAGCTGCTGAACAAGGACTC